>NC_084625.1:15883322-15890822 GCF_033978795.1 Nerophis ophidion
TTTTTCATGGACGCCCCTGCTTATTTCAGCAAGACAATGCCAAGCCACATTCAGCAAGTGTTACAACAGCGTGGCTTAGTAAGCAAAGAGTGCAGGTACTTTCTTGGCCCGCCTGCAGTCCAGACCTGTCTCCCATGGAAAATGTGTGGTGCATTATCCAATCCAATCCAATCCACTTTATTTATATAGCACATTTAAACAACAATAAAGTTTCCAAAGTGCTGCACAGCCATGTTAAAAACAATATTATGCTCCACCAATGACTGAATAAAACAAAAAATGAATAAAAATAAAACCAATAAAAACAAATATGATTAAAAACTATTTTAAAAGGTAAAATCAATTAAAACAGTAAAATAAAAATCAAAGTGTATAAAAAACAGAGGACAACAGAGGACAGAGGACCACACAACTCACGTAGTGTTAAAAGCCAAAGAATAAAAGTGGGTCTTAAGACGAGACATTATGAAGCGTAAAATAGGACAGCGGAGACCCCGGACTGTTGAACGACTGAAGTTCTACATAAAACAAGAATGGGAAAGAATTCCACTTTCAAAGCTTCAACAATTAGTTTCCTCAGTTCCCAAACGTTTATTGAGTGTTGTTAAAAGAAAAGGTGATGTAACACAGTGGTGAACATGCCCTTTCCCAACTACTTTGGCACGTGTTGCAGCCATGAAATTCTAAGTTAATTATTATTTGCAAAAAAAAGATAAAATTTATGAGTTTGAACATCAAATATCCTGTCTTAGTAGTGCATTCAACTGAATATGAGTTGAAAAGGATTTGCATATCATTGTATTCCGTTTATATTTACATCTAACGCAATTTCCCAACTCATATGGAAACGGAATTTGTATGTACTCTTATTCAATATTTTGTAGGGAAATCATGCAAAACAAGAACACAAGTGGGCTTAAGACAGAACCTAGGGGAACGCCGCCTGGCTAACCAGCTAATGCAAGGCCACTCCAGTTTGTTTGTCAGTAGTAACATTGAAAGCATCAGAGCACGACTGATGTAAACATGACAAATACCCAGCCATTCGAGCGAAGGCGGGCCTTCAAATGTCAGCCGTGAAGGCAAATGATGACAACAAGGGCGGCAAGTTGGCGACATTAAATTAAAAAACAGCCCGATCCTGATGCACGGACGGCCTCAGATAACCTTTCCCCGTCGAGCCATTTCAATTACATCAGCGCAGCGATTTGAAAAGGTTTTATCCACCACTAACAGCGTGTTGTACAGTGTGTGCTAGTTTGTCTCCATCTTCTTCCATCGCTGTATCTGACACTTTTATTAAAAACGCTGCTCCACCGGAGCAGAGCGTGCACCCAATGCCGGAGATACAAATTCATTAGCGGAATGCTAACACAGCACGCGTCCCCCCCCCTTTTTTTTTCTTTCTTTCGTCTATTTTTTTAAGGCACAACGGCTCTGATACGTGGAGATGATGCTCGGCGAGCAGTGTGACATCTGCATCAAGAGAGCGC
This sequence comes from Nerophis ophidion, assembly GCF_033978795.1. NCBI lineage: Eukaryota > Metazoa > Chordata > Actinopteri > Syngnathiformes > Syngnathidae > Nerophis > Nerophis ophidion. The sequence continues at coordinate 15,884,816 of NC_084625.1, forward strand.
CACCGCTGCATTAATGCAAATCAAGCCATGTAGAACTCGCTCTCATTCCTTCTTTTTTTTTGGGGGCCTCTGCACGGCGGAAGCAAATTGGCAGATTCTATTTTAATTTACCTTCACGGAATAGACTCGTACGCGCCCGAAATACTAACCTCGCCGAGGGAGTGGCGTGATTACTCCCCGATACGGGTCTAAGGAGCGGAATTAGCACTGATTGACTCCTCGCGCCGCTAATGTGATTTTAGGGCGGCGGTTCACCGGGCTTACCTTCGTACAGCCAATCGCTGAGCCCGTTGAAGATGACCCCCTCCTTGCCGGAGGACACCAGGCGAATGGAGCGGCTCTCCACTGTGGAGCGATAGTAGATGTTGTTCTCGAAAATGAAGATCTACGGGAGAAAAGTATAAAAATTGTGTTAATTTAAGCGCCAACTATTAAATTATACTTCCATTGGCTCTGATGTAAGCAGATTTTTGTTTGCATTTATCTACAAGTTAAAATGCATTAAAAAAATACACCCTTCTTGTCCCTCATATTGATTGTAAAAGATGGGCAACATTCCCCAAAAAAGTACAGTTCATATTTAATGAGGCCCTGTTATGCAAAACCAGCTTTTTCTTACCCACCGGTTCCTGTTTTTATGTATTTAGGATTTGCATAAGTCCGGAAAATTTGAAACCAAACCATGGGAGCGTGGCGGAGATATTTATATAACGATATTGCCTTCCTTCATACTGGAATTTGCCCAACTTGAGACGTTTTTCCCACTGGTGAGTGAGTGAGTAAGAGAGAGAGAGAGAGAGAGAGAGAGAGTGGATTATCTGTATATGCCAGAAATGTACTCAACATCGGCCATTGTAGTCCACGCTGTCGTCATTAAGGTCCATCTTGTTTTCTATCCTCTTGTTGTGGGGCAGACTGGCTCGTACATGCACATGCATCCTCCACTGTTGCCATTTCTGATACAAAATAGCGTGTAGTTGTAACTTATATCTGTCGGTAAACTCCATATGGAAGCGGTAAAAACTACAACATGGCTGACCGGGAGAAGACTGTGTCAAAGTGAAGCTATATAAGTTAATAATAATAAGACCGCCCACAAAACCGTGCATCCTTGAAAACAGTCTGTAAAAAAATAATCCATGCAGAATTTTGACGAAAGAACCAACATAACATGATATGTAGACCACAAGGAAGTGTTTTAAATGTAGGAAACAATCACAACATGACCCTTTAAAGCAGCAATAAGTACATTTTCAACCTTCATAAAATATTTTCATAACTTTTGGGATGATACATCTGTCTTGGCGACTTTGAAGAGGGTGGCAAGAACCCTGCCACACACAAAAAAAAAAACCCACTACAAATGTGCTGATTTGCTTTACAGCATACGTCACTGCTTCTTTCCACATTCGTTTAAAAGACGCAAGTCAAAAGCAAACGCCTACAAGCCACCAGAAAACAAAAAAAAGAAAATGAAGAAGATCTCCTATAGGCAATTAGTTATATCATGGCTGAAGCTCCAAAACAACCAAAGAAACAAAAAGTTTTGCCCACGGAGACAAAAAAAGGTAGGCTACCGGATAAAAGGACATTCAAGAATCAACACTGCCCCGGCTTTCACTCGCTAGCGTGAGCTCAATGATGAGGATGGATTTTCAGCTCATGCTTGCCAAAATAGTAAGTGATGTTCAATGATCAAATCAAAATAATAATGCTAATTTTCATGGTATCATTTAACAGTTCCACACTACTTCCTTCAAAAAAACTCTCCCACCAGTCTTTCTTTGCTATGCACTACTGTTGTCCCGATACCAATATTTTGGTACCGGTACCTAAATGTATTTTTTGTACTCGTACCAGTACCGAAATGTATTTTGGTACTTTTCTGTACTTTTGTAAATAAAGGGGACTATGAAAAATGTCATTATCGGCTTTATTTTACCAAAAAAATATTAGAGTACATTAAACATATATTTATTATTGCAAGTTTGTCCTTAAATAAAATGGTGAACATACATGACAAATTTTATTTTAGTATTAAGTAAACGAACAAAGGCTCCTAATTAGTCTGCTGACATATGCGGTAACACATTGTGTCATTTTCCATTCTATTATATTGTCATCATTATTAAGGACAAGTGGTAGAAAATGTATGATTAATCTAATTGTTCATTTCCTGTTAATATTTGCTTAACATGTTCTATATACACTTCTATTAAAATGTAATAATCACTAATTATTCTGTTGTTTGATACTTTACATTAGTTTTGGATGATACCACAAATTTGGGTATCAATCCGATACCAAGTGGTTACAGGATCATACATTGGTCATAATTCAAAGTCCTCATGTGTCCAGGGACGTATTTCCTGAGTTTATAAACAAAATATACATTTAAAAAAACCAAAAGATTTTGTGATGTTATAGTATTATTGACTAGATACGCTCCTGTACTTGGTATCATTACAGTGGATGTCAAGTGTAGATCCACCAATGGCGTTTGTTTATATTGTAGCGTCCTGGAAGAGTGGGTGTTCCAGGGATTTCTGGGAATTCGTGTTTATATTGTGTTGCGGCGCAAATATTCTCCCAAAACATGTTTGTCATTGTTGTTTAGTGTGGTTTCACTATATGGCACATGTTTATGACAGTGTTGGCGTTGTTCATACGGCCACCCTTAGTGTGACATATGGCTGTTGAGTAAGTATGCCCTTCATTCCCATGTGTGTAGTGTGTTTAAAGTTCAGATGGCTGTCTGAAGGGTTCCTGATTGGATCTAGTGAAATCTTGACTTGACCCGTTTTAACACATTGAGTGTAATGAGTCCAGGGTGCTGCGGTGCGTAGTGAAGCATGTATAGGTATCACTCGTACTTTACTAGTCGCCATGGAAACATGCTCGTCTGCGGGTGGGGGACCGATACTTTTTAGAGGCGGTATAGTACCAAATATGATTGTTAGAATAATGATGTACATATTATCACACAACTTTTATGCTTAAGGGCCGTTGCTATAATTATTGTCAATTGTGCTGAAGTGGTATTTTTCTTTGTCTGTGCAAAGATTGCAAGCCGTTCCGGTATCAGTGTCCGTGTCCAGGAACGGCCTGCTGACTGCCAAGGCCAAACACCGCCGTGACGCTGGCAGAGCAGAGACAAGGCGATATCACCAGCGTCAACACATTTGCATTTTTGTATAATCATATATCGTGTCTAACTGGAGTTGTCGAGATCACCCCCTTCCCTCAGCGACAGCTTCAGTGATGTAACCAGGGACCTACAATTAAATAGAGGAAGCACGCGGGCTGTACTTTTAAAACGTAGTTTGGATCTGTAACTAGAATACAGCCCAAAACACATGTCTTCTCATTGAGCCATATGAACTCTGTCTCTGCATGATTCCTTGCTTCTCGTCTTGTTTAATAGATGTAATCAGTGTTTGAACCTGACAATGATTCATTAGTATTGCGGTACTATACTAATACCTGTGTACTGTACAATCCTACTATGGACTTGCAGCCGTCCCGATACATTCTTGGTAGTAGCGTCATGTTTGTAGCACAATCCTACAAACCCCGTTTCCATATGAGTTGGGAAATTGTGTTAGATGTAAATATAAACGGAATACAATGATTTGCAAATCCTTTTCAACCCATATTCAGTTGAATATGCTACAAAGACAACATATTTGATGTTCAAACTAATAATAATCATTAACTTTAGAATTTGATGCCAGCAACACGTGACAAAGAATTTGGGAAAGGTGGCAATAAATACTGATAAAGTTGAGGAATGCTCATCAAACACTTATTTGGAACATCCCACAGGTGTACAGGATAATTGGAAACAGGTGGGTGCCATGATTGGGTATAAAAAGAGCTTCACAAGAAAGGATGGGGCGAGGTACACCCCTTTGTCCACAACTGCGTGAGCAAATAGTCAAACAGTTTAAGAACAACGTTTCTTAAAGTGCAATTGCAAGAAATTTAGGGATTTCAACATCTACGGTCCATAATATCATCAAAAGGTCCAGAGAATCTGGAGAAATCACTTCACGTAAGCGGCATGGCCGGAAACCAACATTGAATGACTGTGACCTTCGATCGCTCAGACGGCACTGTATCAAAAACCGACATCAATCTCTAAAGGATATCACCACATGGGCTCAGGAACACTTCAAAAAAACCACTGTCACTAAATACAGTTAGTCGCTACATCTGTAAGTGCAAGTTAAAGCTCTTCTATGCAAAGCGAAAGCCATTTATCAACAACATCCAGAAACGCTGCCTGCTTCTCTGGGCCCGAAATCATATAAGATGGACTGATGCAAAGTGGAAAAGTGTTCTGTGGTCTGACGTGTCCACATTTCAAATTGTTTTTGGAAATATTCGACATCGTGTCATCCGGACCAAAGGTGAAGCGAACCATCCAGACTGTTATCGACGCAAAGTTCAAAATAGATAGATAGATAGTACTTTATTGATTCCTTCAGGAGAGTTCCTTCAGGAAAATTAAAATTCCAGCAGCAGTGTACAGAGTTGAGATCAATTTGAATTAAAGTAAAAAGTAAATAATGGGGTTTAAACGGAAACAAAATAGAGAAATATTACAATAAGAATAAAAAATAAAAAGCAACAATGGGAATAAAAATATAACAGGAAAATAAGAATATAACGAGACAAAGTAGGCAGTAGTGACCATGTTATGAAAACATATTGCACTGTTATTGTTTTGCATCCCCTGTCATCCTTGTACCCCCCGCTGTCACGTGTTCGGCGCACCTGTTGCGCGGAGTTGCCTCTTCGTGGATGCACAACGACCAGTCAGCAGGAGTGCAGGTAAGAAACTGATTTTAATGTAATCAAACAAAAGAACACTGACACAAAAGTGGAAAAATAAAGCGCGTGTCTACGCACGGAAGCAAACGCTAAACTTAGCAGGATACAAAAAGGGTCCAAAACGGTGACGTGCCGAACGCACGCGAAGCTAAGACGGAACTTAGCACAACTAAAGCAGAGATAAGCAGAGGATACATACGTGAATGTTGCCATTAGCAAATAATGAGCCGAGGCCGAACTAAGGAATAACGCAGGCTTATATACTCAAATAATAATTGCCATCAGGTGTGCGACAAAGGAATAGCAGTTGGGACAACATAAGAAACCATGGCAACGAGTTACATCAGAAAGTGCACAAACACAGGAATTGGCCAAGTCTAAAACTAAACATGAACAAAGACATAAACGACAAAACAATAAACGATCCGCATAGCGGATCGTGACACCCGCCCCAGAGAGGAGTTGTACAGTCTAATGGCGTGTGGGACAAAGGAGTTTTTGAGTCTATTAGTCCTGTACTTGGGATGAAGCAGTCTAGCACTGAACAGGCTCCTCTGTTCAGCATCTGTGATGGTATGGGGGTGCATTAGTGCCCAAGGCATGGGTAACTTACACATCTGTGAAGGCACCATTAATGCTGAAAGGTACATACAGCTTTTGGAACAACATATGCTGCCATCCAAGCGCCATCTTTTTCATTGACGCCCCTGCTTATTTCAGCAAGACCATGCCAAGCCACGTGTTACAACAGCGTGGTTACGTAGTAAAAGAGTGCAGGTACTTTCCTGGCCCGCCTGCAGTCCAGACCTGTCTCCCATTGAAAATGTGTGGCGCATTATGAAGCGTAAAATACGACAGCAGAGACCCCGGACTTTTGAACGACTGAAGCTCTACATAAAACCAGAATGGAAAAGAATTCCACTTTCAAAGCTTCAACAATTAGTTTCCTCAGTTCCCAAACATTTATTGAGTGTTGTTAAAAAAAAGGTGATGTAACACAGTGGTGAACATGCCCTTTCCCAACTACTTTGGCACGTGTTGCAGCCATGAAATTGTAAGTTAATTATTATTTGCAAAATCAAAAAAAGTTTATGAGTTTAAACATCACATATGTTGTCTTTGTAGTGCATTGAACTGAATATGGGTTGAAAATGATTTGCAAATCATTGTA
>NC_084625.1:15895822-15933322 GCF_033978795.1 Nerophis ophidion
AAAACAAAATCAAAAAGGAATACCTAAAGATGGAGGGAAGGAGAGAGAGGCAACCTATATTAATCTTGTAGATTGTTATAGTAACAATAGGTTAAGCTTTGTTCAGTGTGCCATGTTTTCAACCTTTTTTGAGCCAAGGCACATTTTTTTGCGTTGAAAAAATGCGGAGGCACACCACCAGCGGAAATCATTAAAAATACGGAAGTCAAGTGACGGTAAAAAGTCGTTGTCGCAATTGTTGGATATGACTTTAAAGCATAACCAAGCATGTGTCACTATAGCTCTTGTCTCAAAGTAGGTGTACTGTCACCACCTGTCACATCACACCCGGACTTATTTGGAGTTTTTGCTATTTTCCTGTGTGTAGTGTTTTACTTCTTGTCCTGTGCTCCTATCTTGGTGGATTTTTGTCTTTTTTTGGGTATTTTTCTGGAGCAGTTTCATGTCTTCCATTTTGTTTTAGCAATCATGAATATTTCAGTTGTTTTTATCCTTCTCTGTGGGGACATTGTTGATTGTCATATGTCCATGTACATCAGGGGTGTCAAGCTCAAATACAGAGTGGGCCAAAATTTTAAATGGAACAAAGCCGCGGACCAACGTTGAACAAATTAACCTTTTAATAGGGACCTGAACAAGTTTTGCATTAAATATTGAACAAGCAAGGCTTATATAACTTTAGTGACATGCAAAATCCAGTTTAAAATAATAATAAAAATAATAAAAAAAATATCAATGGCATATCAAATAAAATTTAAATAAAAATGTTATGTCTTTTTTTCTATTTGCAATCTTCTGAGGTAAATATAATTTTTTTTCCACTGGCTAATAATACATTTGAAAATAAAATAACAATAATGAATGAACCAAACATTCCAGCCTTGAAGTAGCAAGAGAACATGCATGAATAAAACGTTAATTATTGGTCAGTTTGCTGGAAGTTTCCTGGAAGAGTTAGTGCTGCAAGGGTTTCTGGGTATTTGTTCTGTTGCGGATGTTCACCCGAAATGTGTTTGTCATTCTTGTTTGGTGTGGGTTCACAGCGTGGCGCATATTTGTAACAGTTGTTTGTACGGCCACCCTCAGTGTGACCTGTATGGCTGTTGACCAAGTATGCCTTGCATTCAATTGTGCGTGTGTGTGGTGTGTGTGTGTGTGTGTGTGTGTGTGTGTGTGTGTGTGTGTGTGTAAAAGCCACAAATATTATGTGACACGCTGTTAGTATGGAGGAAAAGCGGACGTGACGACAGGTTGTAGAGAACGCTAAAGGCAGTGCCTTAAATGCACGCCCCCAATATAGTTGTCCAGGTGGAAATCGGTAGAAATTCGGGAGAATGGTTGCCCCGGGAGATTTTCAGGAGGGGCACTGAACTTCGGGAGTTTACCGGGAAAATTAGGAGGGTTGGCAAGTATGAGTATTAGCGGTAAATGCGGTGTTACAGCGGCACCGATACTGTATAACACCGGCGGGCCAGCTCTAATGCTAAATTGATATTGCCTCAAGGGCCAAATTAAATTACACGGCGGGTTAGATTTGGCCCGCAGGCCAGAGTTTGACACCCATGATGTACATTGTCTTTGCTCCACAGTAAGTCTTTGCTGTCGTCCAGCATTCTGTTTTTGTTTACTTTGCAGCCAGTTCGGTTTTAGTTTCGTTTTGCATAGCTTTCTCTAAGCTTCAATTCCTTTTCTTAGGGGCACTCACCTTTTGTTTATTTTTGGTTTAAGCCAGTGGTTCTTAACCTGGGTTCAATCGAACCCCAAGGGTTCGGTCAGTCGACCTCAGGGGTTCGACGAAGCCTCTGTCCAAACCTGACTAAATAACAAGTTCAGTGTTTTATTATTATAATCAAATGACAGCAATCATTCCCATGAGATTATTTTCTAATATACTGTAAGTGTTTTGGCCCACTTACAATGAAAAAAAAAACCATTGTTTATCATGAGCTCAAACAATCAATCAATGTTTATTTATATAGCCCTAAATCACAAATGTCTCAAAGGACTGTACAAACCATTACGACTACGACATCCTCGGAAGAACCCACATAAGGGCAAGGAAAACTCACACCCAGTGGGCAGGGAGAATTCACATCCAGTGGGACGCCAGTGACAATGCTGACTATGAGAAACCTTGGAGAGGACCTCAAATGTGGGCAACCCCCCCTCTGTATAAGATGGGGTTGGAAATAATTTGTACCTCTTTCAGATATTGCATGTTGCACAATGAAATGTAAACATGGGATCATGTGTAGATTCCTGTAACTTTCTGTCTGTAAACTATATCTGTATTAGTATTTAATATAGTAACATTAAATTATGAAAAAACATTTTATTTTTCACTAAAGAAGGGTTCGGTGAATGCGCACATGAAACTGGCGGAGTTCGGTACCTCCAACAAGGTTAAGAACCACTGGTTTAAGCATTAGATACCTTTTTTACCTGCACCCTGCCTCCCGCTGTTTCCGACATCAACAAAGCAATTAGCTACCGGCGGCCACCTACTGATATGGAAGAGTATTACATGGTTCAACAACAACACATCATTTGAAAACTAGAATTACTGGTTTGCAAAAAAAAAAATCTGAAATTAGATATCTCCCACGGCACACTAGTGTGCCGCGGCACAGTGGTTGAAAAGCACTGCAATAAGGACACGTCCCGGGGAAAAAGCTTTGATAACGGCCGAGTAACGACCATTTAAAAAGAGGCCTAAAGAGCATTAGCCCATCACGCAGAGCGCGCACCATTCAATCGCGGGGCGCCGGGTCCACTCGGTTCACTCGTAAAGCGCCGCTCTTTACGAGCCGGCCAGGAACGCGGCGTATTTCTCCCAGTCTTTTAGTCCGCGTCATCAATCCTTGAGGGGTCGATAGCGAAAGGAGCGGATCAGTGAAGAAGACACGGCGGGATGTAAATAATGGGGGTCAGGCTTCAGCGCCGATGTTTGTGCTCGTTCTTAGCCGCCTCGACTCGCCAGACACTTCATTAACGTGTTGCAGGGGGGGGGGGGACATCCTCCTTACCAGTTGCTGACCCTCCGGGCCCCAGCCGGCGTACTGCAGCTGCACGTTGCGGACCTCGGGTGGGTTCAGGTTCCACGTCTCCCTGGGGGTGCACACGCAGCCCGAAAGCCAAGGCGTCAGATTGATGTTTGCACAAGAAAGTTCAGGTGTGAAGAGAAGTCTAATAGTCACGTTGCAGCTGTGTGCTGGGTTAAAATGGCGTCGGCGGAAGCAAAGACTTACGGCGTCTCCAGGCTGCAGATGATGTAGAAGGCTGTGTAGGAGTACTGGTACACCTGGAGAGACAATAAATATTATAAAATGCCCTAAATGTGCAGTAAAACTCAAACTTCTAACTTCTCTAACTTCCCTCTTTTCCTGGGCATTTTTCAGCCCGTTGAGGCAGCAATCTTGTAAGCCTGAATCGAGGGCGGCAAAACTACATTATTCAGCTGGCCCTTTGCGCTTGGCGATCACTCCAGCAGCACCGAGAGCAGACTCAGCCAAACTACTTATGGGTCAGTGTTTCTTAAAGGGGAACATTATCACAATTTCAAAAGGGTTAAAAACAATAAAAATCAGTTCCCAGTGGCTTGTTGTATTTTTTGAAGTTTTACCGGTCCCGTGATATCCCTAAATAAAGCTGTAAAGTGCCTTATTTTCGCTATCTTCGAAACCACTATCCATTTCCCTGTGACGTCATACAGTGCTGCCATTAACAAACAACATGGCGGTTACCACAGCAAGATATAGCGACATTAGCTCGGATTCAGACTCGGATTTCAGTGGCTTAAGCGATTCAACAGAAACAGATGGTCGGAGTATGAAGGCAGATAGCGAAAACGAAATTGAAGAAGAAATTGAAGCTATTGAGCGAATAGCTATTGACGCTATTCGGCCATAGCGTGGGTGTACCTAATGAAGTGGCCCACAGCATGGCTGCCTTATTAGCATCGCCGGTAAAATGTGCGGACCAAACGATCAGGACTTTCGCATGTTGTGACACTGGAGCAACTTAAATCCGCCGATTGGTAAGTGTTTGTTTCGCATTAAATGTGGGTATCTAGTTTCAAATGTACATACAGCTAGCGTAAATAGCATGTTAGCATTGATTAGCTGGCAGTCATGCCGTGACCAAATATGTCTGATTAGGACATAAGTCAACAACATCAACAAAACTCACCTTTGTGATTTCGTTGACTTAAGCGTTGCAAATGCATCTGCAGGTTATCCATACATCTCTGTGCCATGTCTGTCTTAGCATCGCCGGTCAAATGTGCAGACACTCTGGCAAATTCAATGGGGGTCTGGCGGCAGATATCTTGCCAGTGGTGCAACTTGAATCCCTCCCTGTTAGTGTTGTTACACCCTCCGACAACACACCGACGAGGCATGATGTCTCCATGGTTCCAAAAAATAGTCGAAAAAACGGAAAATAACAGAGCTGAGACCCGGTGTTTGTAACGTGAAATTGAATATGGCGGGTGTATTACCTCGGTGACGTCACGTCCTGACGTCATCGCTAAAAGACCGATAAACAGAAAGGCGTTTAATTTGCCAAAATTCACCCATTTAGAGTTCGGAAATCGGTAAAAAAAATACATGGTCTTTTTTCTGCAACATCAAGGTATATATTGACGCTTGCATAGGTTTGGTGATAATGTTCGCCTTTAAAGGGGAACATTATCACAATTTCTGAAGGGTTAAAAACCAATAAAAATCAGTTCCCAGTGGCTTATTTTATTTTTCGTAGTTTTTCTCAAAATTTTACCCATCACGCAATATTCCAAAAAACAGCTACCTGATTTTAACCGTCGTTATACCCACCCGTCTATTGTCCTGTGACGTCACAGCGTGAAGCCACCAGAAACAAACATGGCGGATAGCACAGAAAGGTATAGCATAGTAGCTCGGATTCAGACTCTGATTTCAGCGGCGCAAGCGATTCAACAGATTACGCATGTATCGAAACGGATGGTTGGAGTATGCAGGCAGATAGCGAAAACGAAATTGAAGAAAAAACTGAAGCTATTGAGCCATATCACGACAGACAGCGGCACGGGAGGAAGCGATGACGAATTCGGCGACCACCTTCTAACCATTGATTGGTATGTGTTTGTTTGGCATTAAATGTGGGTGGAGGGAAAGGCTGGGTGCAAATATAGCTACAAATGAGGCATAATGATGCAATATGTACATACAGCTAGCCTAAATAGCATGTTAGCATCGATTAGCTTGCAGTCATGCCGTGACCAAATATGTCTGACTAGCACATAATTAGCAAATAAGTCAATAACAACAACAAAACTAACCTTTGTGATTTCGTTGATTTTATCGTTGGAAATGCATCTGCTTTGAGTGTCGCAGGATATCCACACATTCTTGCCATTTCTGTCGTAGCATAGTTGTCGTCGGTAAAGTGTGCAGAACAAACGAGGGACTTTCGCATCTTTTGGCCACTGGTGCAACTTAAATCCGTCTCTGTTGGTGTTGTTACACCCTCCGACAACACACCGACGAGGCTTGATGTCTCCAAGGTACGGAAAAAAGTCGAAAAAACGGAAAATAACAGAGCTGATTTGACTTGGTTTGTGTAATGTGTTTGATAAAACGGCGGGTTTCTTCACGATGTGACGTCACGGGTGAAAGGTCATTGCTCCGACAGCGAACAATTGAAAGGCGTTTCAATCGCCAAATTCACCCTTTTAGAGTTTGGAAATTGGTTAAAATAACATATGGTCTTTTTCTGCAACATCAAGGTATATATTGACGCTTACATAGGTCTGGTGATAATGTTCCCCTTTAACCATTGTTGGGCCGCAAGTGCCCACCCAAAATATATGTTTCTCATATAGGTCAGTTGTAATGCATTTTTCAACCACTTGTGGCAGTAATGACAATCTCAAACAAACAGAAGAAGTCTGGGGCTGAAGTAAGTTTCTTAAGCTAAACAATTATGACTAAAGTGTTGACGGTGTACTTTCATTTACACTTTGTTTAGAGTTGAGTTAAAACATATATATAATTGTTATTATTTATGATTAAACCAGTTACAATCATTTATTATAGATCTGCGTAATGGTTTGCATTAATTTATTTTTCATCAGTTTTTTTGCAGTATAATTGTCAGGCTTGCCACTGACAGTTTGTTTGTGTTTTAGTTTCTCATCTGTGTGTTTAGTATTTCTTGTCCTTAGTTCCTGTCAGCACTCTTATTTTGGTTCAGCTTCCTGTTTGTCTCCCTGAGTGCTTTGTTTCCCCTCAGCTGTGGCTGATTAGCACCTGGCCACACCTGGTGTCAATCAGCCCGCTCCTATTTTACCTGCTTTGTTCCTCCAGTCAGGGCTGGATTATTGTCGTTGCTCCCTGTCGTGTCGTATCATATCTTGTCGATGCAGCGTTGCGGTAAGCTATATTCGATAGTAGTTTGTAGCTTATTGTCTTTTGTTCCCTGCTTCCAAGTTTGTTTTTTTATTACAAGTACGACTTTTGTTTTCCTGCTAGATACCTGTTAGCTTCCACGCTAGGCCTTTTTGTTTGTTATCCGCCCATATGCGTGCTTTTTGTTTGTACCCTTTGTTTCGTTTTGTTCTAGTATTTTATATTAAAATCATGTTTTCCTATTCAACGCCTGCCTCCGTCTCTGCATCTTGGGGTTCATCACAAACAAACTTTGACAATAATTGATTCGTATTTTTTTCTAATCAACCTAATCTAAGCCTTGATAATAAAATTTGTGATTAACACCTGGTTTCATCTCTTTTGACTAGGTACTCCTGTTAAAACTGTAAGTACAGCAAAATTATTAATTCAGAGTTATTATCCGAGTTGGCCCCTCAGCCCCCCTGTGTAGTGTAAAAATTGGGCCCCGAGGTTAAAAAGTTTAAGATCCCCTGCTTAGAGGTAATGTTGCAAATTCAATGCCGACAAAGTAATTGAGTCAAAAATGTAACATAAGTAAAGTAAGGTACCACAACAAATATTATGAATAATTAATAATATACATCTTCAATTGTCTTATACATATGATATATATATATATATATATATATATATATAAATATATATATATATATATATATATATATATATATATATATATATATGTGTGTGTGTGTGTATATATATGTTTTTGTATCAAAATGCATTAGAAGAAACCTGCCGTTTCCTCTAACATGGACACATACATCTATACCTTTGTCCATTCTCAGCCAGTAATTTCCAGAAGTTATCTCATTCTGTGAGAAGTTTCCATTTTACAAATTATTTCCAATGTTGTAAAAATGTGTGAATAAAAATTAAAATACAAAATTTTTGTCAATTTTTTCAATTTGCGTCAGCCTTTGACAGTAGGTTAATATAGACACTTATATCATGTGTTGCCTTCATTATAACACATATACAAGGCTTTTAAAGTCATTTTTATAGTAGGCTATTATAGCTAATATAGACACTTACATAGTGTGTTGCCTTCATTATAACACTTATATAAGGCTTTTAAAGTCATTTTGGTAGTAGGCTAATATAAACACTTACATGTGTAAGTAGTGTTGCCTTCATTATAACACTTATATAAGACTTTTAAAGTAATTTTGATAGTAGGCTAATATAGCTAATATATACACTTACATGGTGTGTTGCCTTCATTATAACCCTTATATAAGGCGTTTAGAGTAATTTTTATAGTAGGCTAATATAAACACTTAGATGGTGTGTTGCCTTCATTATAACCCTTATATAAGGCTTTTAAAGTATTTTTTATAGTAGGCTAATATAGCTAATATATACACTTACATGGTGTGTTGCCTTCATTATAACCCTTATATAAGGCGTTTAGAGTAATTTTTATAGTAGGCTAATATAAACACTTACATGGTGTGTTGCCTTCATTATAACCCTTATATAAGGCTTTTAAAGTATTTTTGACAGTAGGCTAATATAGCTAATATAAACACTTACATGTGTTATAAAGTGTTGCCTTCATTATAACACTTATATAAGGTTTTTAAAGTAATTTTGATAGTAGGCTAATATAGCTAATATAGACACTTACATGGTGTGTTGCCTTCATTATAACACTTATATAAGGCTTTTAAAGTCATTTTGATAGTAGGCTAATATAGCTAATATAGACACTTACATGGTGTGTTGCCTTCATTATAACACTTATATAAGGCTTTTAAAGTCATTTTGATAGTAGGCTAATATAAACACATGTGTTATAAAGTGTTGCCTTCATTATAACACTTATATTAGGCTTTAAAGTAATTTTGATAGTAGGCTAATATAAACACTTACACGTGTTATAAAGTGTTGCCTTCATTATAACACTTATATAAGGCTCGGCAAGATAGGCTGGAGCTAGACCGTGTAGTATTTTATATGTAAGTAGTAAAACCTTAAAGTCACATCTTAAGTGCACAGGAAGCCAGTGCAGTTGAGCCAGTAAAGGAGAGAGTTGGGTTGAAGATAATACCCAGATCCTTTACCGTGTCGCCTTGTTTAATTGTTTGGTTGTCAAATGTTAAAGTTGTATTATTAAATAGAGGTCGGTGTCTAGCAGGACCGATAATCAGCATTTGTGCAGCCCTTTGAGACACTAGTGATTTAGGACTATATAAGTAAACATTGATTGATTGATTAAAGTCATTTTGATAGTAGGCTAATATAGCTAATATAAACGTGTCATAAAGTGTTGCCTTCATTATAACACTTATATAAGGCTTTTAAAGTCATTTTGATAGTAGGCGAATATAGCTAATATAGACACTTACATGGTGTGTTGCCTTCATTATAACACTTATATAAGGCTTTTAAAGTCATTTTGATAGTAGGCTAATATAGCTAATATAGACACTTACATGGTGTGTTGCCTTCATTCTAACACTTATATAAGGCTTTTAAAGTCATTTTGATAGTAGGCCAATATAGCTAATATAGACACTTACATCATGTGTTGCCGTCATTATAACACTTATATAAGACTTTTAAAGTCATTTTTATAGTAGGCTATTATAGCTAATATAGACACTTACATGGTGTGTTGCCTTCATTATAACACTTATATAAGGCTTTTAAAGTCATTTTGATAGTAGGCTAATATAGCTAATATAGACACTTACATAGTGTGTTGCTTTCATTATAACACTTATATAAGGCTTTTAAAGTCATTTTGATAGTAGGCCAATATAGCTAATATAGACACTTACATGGTGTGTTGCCTTCATTATAACACTTATATAAGGCTTTTAAAGTCATTTTGATAGTAGGCTAATATAGCTAATATAGACACTTACATGGTGTGTTGCCTTCATTCTAACACTTATATAAGGCTTTTAAAGTCATTTTGATAGTAGGCGAATATAGCTAATATATACACTTACATGTGTTATAAAGGGTTGCCTTCATTATAACACTTATGTAAGACTTTTAAAGTCATTTTTATAGTAGGCTTAATATAGCTAATATAGACACTTACATGGTGTGTTGCCTTCATTATAACACTTATATAAGGCTTTTAAATTCCTTTTTATAGTAGGCTAATATAGCTAATATAGACACTTACATAGTGTGTTGCCTTCATTATAACACTTATATAAGGCTTTTAAAGTAATTTTTATAGTAGGCTAATATAGCTAATATAAACACTTACATGGTGTGTTGCCTTCATTATAACACTTATATAAGGCTTTTAAAGTCATTTTGATAGTAGGCGAATATAGTTAATATAAACACTTACATGTGTTATAAAGTGTTGCCTTCATTATAACACTTATATTAGGCTTTTAAATTAATTTTGATAGTAGGCTAATATAGCTAATATAAACACTTACATTTGTTATAAAGTGTTGCCTTCATTATAACACTTATATAAGGCTTTTAAAGTAATTTTGATAGTAGGCTAATATAAACACATGTGTTATAAAGTGTTGCCTTCATTATAACACTTATATAAGGCTCGGCAAGATAGGCTGGAGCTAGACCGTGTAGTGTTTTATATGTAAGTAGTAAAACCTTAAAGTCACATCTTAAGTGCACAGGAAGCCAGTGCAGGTGAGCCAGTAAAGGAGAGAGTTGGGTTGAAGATAATACCCAGATCCTTTACCGTGTCACCTTGTTTAATTGTTTGGTTGTCAAATGTTAAAGTTGTATTATTAAATAGAGGTCGGTGTCTAGCAGGACCGATAATCAGCATTTGTGCAGCCCTTTGAGACACTAGTGATTTAGGACTATATAAGTAAACATTGATTGATTGATTAAAGTCATTTTGATAGTAGGCTAATATAGCTAATATAAACGTGTTATAAAGTGTTGCCTTCATTATAACACTTATATAAGGCTTTTAAAGTCATTTTGATAGTAGGCGAATATAGCTAATATATACACTTACATGTGTTATAAAGGGTTGCCTTCATTATAACACTTATGTAAGTCTTTTAAAGTCATTTTGATAGTAAGCTAATACAGCTAATATAGACACTTACATGGTGTGTTGCTTTCATTATAACACTTATATAAGGCTTTTAAATTCATTTTGATAGTAGGCTAATATAGCTAATATAGACACTTACATGGTGTGTAGCCTTCATTATAACACTTATATAAGGCTTTTAAAGTCATTTTGATAGTAGGCTAATATAAACACTTACATGTGTAAGTAAGTGTTGCCTTCATTATAACACTTATATAAGACTTTTAAAGTCATTTTGATAGTAGGCTAATATAGCTAATAAAAACACATGTGTTATAAAGGGTTGCCTTCATTATAACACTTATGTAAGACTTTTAAAGTCATTTTTATAGTAGGCTAATATAACTAATATAGACACTTACGTGGTGTGTTGCTTTCATTATAACACTTATATAGGGCTTTTAAAGTCATTTTGATAGTAGGCTAATATAGCTAATATAAACACTTACATGTGTTATAAAGGGTTGCCTTCATTATAACACTTATGTAAGACTTTTAAAGTCATTTTGATAGTAGGCTAATATAGCTAATATAGACACTTACATGGTGTGTTGCCTTCATTATAACACTTATATAAGGCTTTTAAAGTCATTTTGATAGTAGGCGAATATGGCTAATAAAAACACTTACATGTGTTATAAAGTGTTGCCTTCATTACAACACTTATGTAAGACTTTTAAAGTCATTTTGATAGTAGGCTAATATAGCTAATATAGACACTTACATGGTGTGTTGCCTTCATTATAACACTTATATAAGGCTTTTAAAGTCATTTTGATAGTAGGCGAATATAAACACTTACATGTGTAAGTAAGTGTTGCCTTCATTATAACACTTATATAAGACTTTTAAAGTCATTTTGATAGTAGGCTAATATAGCTAATATAGACACTTACATGGTGTGTTGCCTTCATTATAACACTTATATAAGGCTTTTAAAGTCATTTTGATAGTAGGCGAATATAAACACTTACATGTGTAAGTAAGTGTTGCCTTCATTATAACACTTATATAAGGCTTTTAAAGTAATTTTGATAGTAGGGTAATATAGCTAATATAGACACTTACATGGTGTGTTGTCCTTATTATAACACTTATATAAGGCTTTTAAAATCATTTTAATAGTAGGCTAATATGGCTAATAAAAACACTTACATGTGTTATAAAGTGTTGCCTTCATTACAACACTTATATAAGACTTAAAATTTGTTGCTGCTCCAGACAGATATTTTTGTTGTTGTATTTTTGGTCCAATATGGCTCTTTCAACATTTAGGTTTGCCGACCCCTGCACTAAGTGAAGCATGAAGCCAAGGAGTAGCATCTCACCCGTGCCACGTTGTAGGCCAGCAGGACGTGCTTCATGTCGGGCGACACCTCGTACTTGCTGGCTTTGTACATTTCCTGCAAAAGACATGACGTCACATCACGTGCATTCTATTAGTTTATTTCTTTCTCCCTTGAAAAAAAAATCTTCTGGGCGAGTTGCATTAATCTTCAACGAGAGGGGGGGATTACTTCTGCAGAGCACGTTTGGGAGTAATAATAGACGCTTTAATGAAGCTTTTTTTTTTTTTTTTACTTTAAAAAGGAGAACTTAATCGCTGACACTGTGAGAAAAGTTGAATTTCATCCTGCTCTCTCTCCTCCTGTGATTGCAGTGCGAGTGTGAAGATGACTTACAAACTTCTTGTGATGCACCAGGATGGTCTTCTCATGGGTGTCCACGTTGAACCACACCACGTCGCCCTCGCGGTCCCGGTACAACAACTCATTGTCTGCAGGGAGAGAACAGAGTCACCATTGTTCAAAACAACAGTCAGTAAATATACAGTCGTGATCAAAAGTTGACATACACTTGTAAAGAACAGAACATAAAGTCATGGTGTCACGCCTTTGGATCATGTTCGGTTTTGTTTTTTGGACACTCAGTTCCTGTTTTGCACTTCCTTGTTTTCTTCGTTACCATGCCAACTCATTAGTTTTCACCTCGTCTTCATGTCACGCCCCTGTCTTCTTGTCTCACACCTGTTTGCACTTATCATGTCCATTATTTAAGCCACAGTTACCAGGTAGTCAGGCTGGCAACATCACATCCTTCTCACGTATACCACCTGCTACGCACCTTGCAAAGATCCATGTCTCGTTCACAGTTCCGTGTCAAGTAAGTTATTTTTGTTATTCATGCCATTGTGCAAGTGTTTTGTTTCGTGTTTTTAGTTATAGCCTCTGTGCTAGTCTTTTGTTTCATAGCCCAGTTTTTGTACTTCCGCCCTCGCGCGCGCCTTTTGTTCATCCCTTTTATGAGTAGAATAAAAAGATGTCTCTACCTTCACACCATCGCCGTTTCCACTCCATTCGCTTCACACCTCGGGAAAACAAGTTTGACACATGGCTTTGTTAAGTTTCCAATTATTTCTACAACTCTTATTTTTTGTGACTGAGTGATTGGAGCACATAGTTGTTGGTCACAAAAAACATTCATGAAGTTTGGTACTTTAATGAATTTATTATGGGTCTACTGAAATTGTGACCTAATCTACTGGGTCAAAAGTATACATACAGCAGCAATGTTAATATTTATTACATGTCCCTAGGCAAGTTTCACTGCAATATGCCCACAGAACTTTACTCCAGAAGGTCTTATTTTTGTCCATGATGTCCACCATGCTCGATGGTAGGTGTGGTGTTCCTGGGAATAAAAGCCTTACCTTTTGTCTTCCAAACATATTGCTGGGTATTGTGGCCGAACAGCTCAGTTTTTGTTTCATCTGACCACAGAACTTTCCCCCAGAAGGTCTGATCTTTGTCCATGTGGTGTCAGATGAAACAAAAATTGAGCTGTTCGGCCACAATACCCAGCAATCTGTTTGGAGGAGAAAAGATGAGGCTTTTAATCCCAGGAACCCCATCCCTACCGTCAAGCATGGTGGTGGTAGTATTATGCTCTGGGCCTGTTTTGCTGCCAATGGAACTGGTGCGTTACAGAGAATAAATGGGACAATGAAAAAGGAGGATATGGAGAGGCGGAGCCGGCAGTCCAACAGCCAGGCAGGGCACGCCGGAGCCCGGCCCAAGATGGTGGTAAGGAGGCGTGGACTGCGAGTAAGCAGCGAGGCCGGGCGTGTCAGAAACAACCCCGCAAATATCATCAGGTGCGTGGGTTGCCCAGCTGGGCAGAATTTAAATCTCCTCTCGCACTGTATAAAAGGCCAGCGGCTGTAAACGCCGGGGGGGGGGGGAGAGACAGAGAAAGAAGGAGTCAGAAGGAAGCCGATGCTGAGCGCGAGATGAAAAGAGCACAAGGAAGACGACGCATGCAGCCAAAAAGCTGGAGCGGAAGAGCGAGCAGAAAAACGGGAAGACTGCAAAGAAAACCAGCAAGAGACTTAAATATTGCAAAATAAAAGAAGTCTACACCTGCTCGACAGAATGTGATTCCTTGGTGGTCCTGAGAACCCGCACGACAACGGCTCGAGGATTACCTCCAAATTCTTCAGGACAACCTAAAATCTTCAGCCCAGAGGTTAGGACTTGGGCGGAGTTGGGTGTTCCAACAGGACTATGACCCCAAACACACTTCAAAAGTGGTAAAGGAATGGCTAAATCAGGCTAGAATGAAGGTTTTAGAATGGCCTTCCAAAATTCCTAACTTAAACGTGTAGACAATGCTGAAGAAACAAGTCCATGTCAGAAAACCAACAAATTTAGCTGAACTGCACCAATTTTAAAGGCCTACTGAAACCCACTACTACCGACCACGCAGTCTGATAGTTTATATATCAATGATGAAATATTAACATTGCAACACATGCCAATACGGCCTTTTTAGTTTACTAAATTACAATTTTAAATTTCCCGCGAAGTGTCTTGTTGAAAACGTCGCGGAATGATGAGGTGTATGCGTGACTTCACGGACTGTTAGGAAATATTAGCGCTGCGCACACAAACAGCTAAAAGTCGTCTGCTTTAACAGCATAATTACACAGTATTTTGGAGATCTGTGTTGCTGAATCTTTTGCAATTTGTTCAATTAATAATGGAGAAGTCAAAGTAGAAAGATGGAGTTGGGACGCTTTAGCCTTTAACCACACAAACACACGGTGATTCCTTGTTTAAAATTCCCGGAAGGTGAAACTTTACTATGGATCAGAGCGGTCAAGCGAACACGGGTCCCGACCAAATGTCAACCAGCAGTTTTCGGTGAGAAACTTGTGGTAAAAAGTCGCCACCTACCGGAGATCAGCTGAGCTTATGCCGTCCGTACAGCTGCCGTCGACTTCCATCAGACACTGACCTCAAGACACCCGTGGATACACCCTTCCGACTATCAGGTACTATTAAACTCACTAAAACACTAGCAACACAATAGAAAGATAAGGTATTTCCCAGAATTATCCTAGTAAATGTGTCTAAAAACAACTGAATCTGTCCCAATGCAATTTTTTTTTATTCTTTATTTTATTTTTTTTCTAGTCCATCGCTATCAATATCCTCAAACACGAATCTTTTATCCTCGCTCAAATTAATGGGGAAATTGTCCGAATAGCTCTTTTTGTTGGAGGCTCCTATTAAAAACAATGTGAGGATGTAAGGAGCCATCGTCTGCGACTTCCGGTAAAGGCAGGGCTTTTCTGTTAGCGACCAAAAGTTGCGAACTTTATCGTCGATGTTCTCTACTAAATCCTTTCAGCAAAAATATGGCAATATCGCGAAATGATCAATTATGACACATAGAATGGACCTGCTATTTTTTTTTTTTTTTTCTCCCCTTGGTCTCAGTCTGCACCTCCTCTCCAGGGCCCAGGCAAAGACCGATTTTTTTATTTTATTTTAATCTTCTATTTTTTTTTCTCCCATCCCCCCCCTCTTTGTTTACCTTCATCTCATCTTTTTTGTAAGGGGCGCTGGTAGGCGGCAGACCCGTCAGCGATCCTGTTCTGTCTCCCTGTAATGTTTGTCTAAACTTGAATGGGATTGTGCTGAAAATTTTAATTTTCCTGAAGGAACTCTCCTGACGGAATAAATAAAGTACTATCTAATCTAATCTAATCCCCGTTTAAATAAGAAAATCTAATTTCAGTAGGCCTTTAAACGTTTGGACAATGCTGAAGAAACAAGTCCATGTCACAAAACCAACAAATTTAGCCGAACTGCACCAATTATGTCAACGGGAGTTTGCCCAAAATTCAAGCAGAAGCTAGTGGATGGCTACCAAAAGCGCCTTATTGCAGTGAAACTGTAACATGTAAGCAAATATTAACATTGCTGTATGTATACGTTTGACCCAGCAGATTTGGTCACATTTTCAGTAGACCCGTAATAAATTCATAAAAGACCCAAACTTCATGAATGTTTTTTGTGACCAACAAGTATGTGCTCCAATCACTCTATCACAAAAAATTGTAGAAATTATTGGAAACTCAAGACAGCCATGACATTATGTTCTTTACAAGTGTATGTAAACTTTTGACCACGACTGTATATCAGCCTTGTAATCACGCACCAGAATCCAGTAAGAGTGGTGCTTTAATAGAAAGTCTGTCAATTTTCTTTCATTTCAGTGGCTGATATTGATGTGTTAATGTGTGTGCTTGTAGGTGGCAGTGGCAGACACCTTCTAATAATATATGACCCACATAAGGTAAGCAAACAACACAATGAGTGTTTCATTATAAGAGCAAACCACCTGGACTCAAACTAGCATTGGGGGTATGTGCAGGAAACAGACGCCCCCCATTAGTGGCCGGGCCCAGTTTACGACGGCGCGGGGAGCGCTTGATTTGAGGGAGCAGAGCAAAGCCGTCAAACATAACGAGGCGTCAGCATGGCGGCCGTTACCGGCGTTGATTAATAACAGTCTGCGGGGCCGCCGCGCGCTGCCTCGGCCTCGATGAGACACATTCATGCAATTTTAAACAGCTTGTTAGGAATCGGATAGGAGAACGCCGATGAGTGCGAGACGGCGCGGAGACGTGCTGGCGTGGAGCGTGGCAGGAAGGGAACACGCCTGAATGCTCCAATTAACACCTATTCAATTTAATCCATTAACAGCTGCGGCTGTAGGAAACCTCCGGATGTGGTTTGACACGTATTGTGCTCATCAATACGATAAAAGCGGTGATGTTGAGATCCGCTTTTCGGATCGCTACATATTATTGTTTATTGTTCCAGTTTTTGTATCACTTCGTCGTTCCCCCTGCTTAGTCCGTTTCTATGGTTTCTCATTAGTTTCAGCTGCTACTCTTGGTTCCCGCTAGATATGCGCAGTTTGCGGTGTCATCCGCGGATAAACCGCGGGTCGGGCGGGGGACATGACAAAAAAATAGATTTTAATTAGATTCGGGCGGGTGGCGGTTGGACCATTCGGAAATATTTGATATACATGAATCCTTTACCATTCAAAGAGCCATTTAGGACCCGTGTCACAAAGCGAAGAAGACAATAGGAGACGCAAACATTCTCTGGAATGACTGCCAGCAGTCACCCAGTTAATAAGTATTAGGGCGTGCTATGAAGCCATTGGCTTTGTCGCCAACTATAGCATGTATTATCTGCTTGTCAGTCCAGCAACATGTTGTGTGTGGCTTCCGCAGCAACACGCACACGACTGCAAGGCATACTGGGTGACACAGAGTACACTAATGGTTGTGATATAAACAATTTTAACACTCTTAGTAATATGCGCCACAATGTGAAGCCACACCAAACAAGAATGAAAAACACATTTCGGGAGAACATCCTCACAGTAACACAACATAAACGCAACACAACAAATATCCAGAGTCCTTTGTATCCATGACAATTCCTGACTATTTTATACACAATGAGTGTTTCATCAAACCCCGCCACGCCCCGTGCGCCGGTAAGGTGGGCGGGGTTGGGGGCGTAAAATCTATTCAGGAAATGTCACGGATGCAAAGGATTATGGGTATTTGTTGTGTTGCGTTTATGTTGTGTTACTGTGAGAATGTGTTTGTCATTCTTGTTTGGTGTGGCTTCACAGCGTGGCGCATATTACTAAGAGTGTTAAAATTGTTTATATCACAACCATTAGTGTACTCTGTGTCACCCAGTATGCCTTTCAATCTTGTACGTGTGTCAGCGGAAGCGGCATACAACATGTTGCTGGACTGGCAAAAAGTTTGTACATGTTGTTGAAGGTGTCAAAGGCAATGGCTTCACAGCACGCCTTTATTTTTGTCATCAGGATGAACACCATTGGATATTCGCCAGAACGTTAGCGGGTCCCATTGCCTTCTTTACTCTGTGAAACGGGTTTAAATAGCTCTTTGAGTGGTAAAGTCGGCCGACCTCTGATGTATGTCAACGGGCGGGTGGCGGGCGGTTGCGGCTCTGATAAAATGTTGGTTCGGGTGGACGGTGGGTGGATGACGACTTTGGTGATGCGGTTGCGGATGATATAATTGCCTATCCGCGCATCTCTAGTTCCCGCACACCTGTCCCATTTGATTACTTCCCTATATAAGTCTGCCTCCTTTTGTTGTTCATTCTGGGATCCAAGTTTGCTTTCGTGCAACATTACGTCTGCTATTCTTACTACTGCTCATCTCTATATGTTTATTTCTCGCTAGCTTTCACGCTACACTTTTTGTATTCTCGCGGGCTTACACACTACGCATTTGTTTTATTCCAGCTCTCATGCTGATGAATTTGTATTTCCTTTTTGTGTGCCTACGTGCCAAGTTTGTGTTTATCTGTTTGTGCTTCCTAGCCTTCGTTGCTAGCGCTTTTATGTGCCTTTGAGCTTAGCTCCAGTATTTCTGTTCTATAGCTCCTTTTGTTACATTCATAAATCATTATATCTTACCTCTTGCTGTGTTCTCGTTCGACGCATCCACGAAGGGACAAACTTGGCAGCCACTATGCCACACAGACGTAACAGCTGAACTTTCAGACATTATTTTAGTGCATGTACAAACCCCGTTTCCATATGAGTTGGGAAATTGTGTTAGATGTAAATATAAACGGAATACAATGATTTGCAAATCCTTTTCAACCCATATTCAATTGAATGCACTACAAAGACAAGATATTTTGATGTTCGAACTCATAAACTTTATTTTTTTTTTTGCAATTAATAATTAACTTAGAATTTCATGGCTGCAACACGTGCCAAAGTAGTTGGGAAAGGGCATGTTCACCACTGTGTTACATCACCTTTTCTTTTAACATCACTCAATAAACGTTTGGGAACTGAGGAAACTAATTGTTGAAGCTTTGAAAGTGGAATTCTTTCCCATTCTGGTTTTATGTAGAGCTTCAGTCATTCAACAGTCCGGGGTCTCCACTGTCGTATTTTACGCTTCATAATGCGCCACACATTTCCGATGGGAGACAGGTCTGGACTGCAGGCGGGCCAGGAAAGTACCCGCACTCTTTTACTACGAAGTCACGCTCTTGTACCACGTGGCTTGGCATTGTTTTGCTGAAATAAGCAGGGGCGTCCATGATAACGTTGCTTGGATGACAACATATGTTGCTCCAAAACCTGTATGTACCTTTCAACATTAATGGTGCCTTCACAGATGTGTAAGTTACCCATGCCTTGGGCACTAATGCACCCCCATACCATCACAGATGTTGGCTTTTGAACTTTGCATCGATAACAGTCTGGATGATTCGCTCTTTGGTCCGGATGACACAATGTCGAATATTTCCAAAAACAATTTGAAATGTGGAGTTGTCAGACCGTAGGACACTTTTCCACTTTGCATCAGTCCATCCTACATGATCTTGGGCCCAGAGAAGCCGGCGGCGTTTCTGGATGTTGTTGATAAGTGCCCTTCGCTTTGTATAGTAGAGCTTTAACTTGCACTTACCGATGTAGCGACGAATTGTATTTAGTGACAGTGGTTTTCTGAAGTGTTCCTGATCCCATGTGGTGATATCCTTCAGAGATTGATGTCGGTTTTTGATACAGTGTTCCAAATAAGTGTTTGATGAGCATTCCTCAACTTTATCAGTATTTATTGCCACCTTTCCAAACTTTTTTGTCACGTGTTGCTGGCATCAAATTCTAAAGTTAATGATTAATTGCAAAAAAAAAGTTTATCAGTTTGAACATCAAATATGTTGTCTTTGTAGCATATTCAACTGAATATGGGTTGAAAATGATTCGCAAATCATTGTATTCCGTTTATATTTACATCTAACACAATTTCCCAACTCATATGGAAACAGGGTTTGTATATTTCAGGCGGTTCAAATGACTTTTTAAACAGCCTGGCTTCAATTATCGCCCGCTTTAAATTAACACCCCGGTTTATTGAAATAAACAGCCTGCCTATAATTACAGTACATACAGTAGCTTGATTAAACATCTTATTTTTCTTTGTAGGTTAGTTAAATGAAATCGGTTTTTGAACACCCTACCCCACACAAAAACAAAATCATACATTGTTCACAAAGAGATATAGTGGAACCTCGATTTACGAACTGAATTGGTTCTTGAACAGGGTTAGTAAATAGAAAACATTGTATAGTGAAGCACCTTTCTCCATAAGGAATAATGTGAATATGAATATTGTGTTCTAGCTTGGACAAAAGTTCATAATTAAGTAAAGGTTTGTGTCAGAGTTAGTTTGTGTCGAACCCCAAGATGCAGAGATGGAGGCAGGCATGGAGTGAGAAAACATGATTTAATAAAGATAATAAAACAAGAACAAACCAAAGGGGTACAACCAAAAGCGCACAAGAGGCGGATGACAAACTAAGGGAGATAGCATGGGAGCTAGAAAATAAAAGGAGCTTAACATGGAAGCTAGCAAAAACAAAAAGGGTCTAGCGTGGAAGCTAGCGGGTAGCGATCAGGAAAACAGAAATCGTAACGTGTAATACAAAACAAACTGGAAGCAGTGAACAGAGAACAGAAAGCTACAAACATCCAACAGGTATAGTTTACCGCTACGCTGCAAATACAAGACACGGCACGACACGACAGGAGCGACAAGAGCGACATCGACAAGACAATAATCCAGCACCCGACTGGAGGACAAAACAGGTTCAAATAGGAGTGGGCTGATTGACACCAGGTGTGGCCAGGTGCCAATCAGCCGCAGTTGAGGCAAAACAGCGCACAGGGAAAAAAACAGGAAATAGACCAAATAAGAGCTCTGACAGGAACTAAAAACGGGAAATACTAAACACACAGAGGAAAAACTAAAACACAAACAAACTGTCAGTGGCAAGCCTGACAGTTTGTAGACTTTGAACACAACATGAAGTGATATACAGTAAAAAACACAAGGTGAGGAATTAACTTTCTTTATCAACAAGCTAAAACAATAACAACAAGCTGATCTGTACACAAAGAAGTCTCTTTGGTGCCCTCACAAACAATCAGAAATCACACCCAAAAAAAAGTACTTTAACAACCATATTGCAACAAAAATAAACATTTTAAAAAGTAAAATGGTAAGGAGAGAAAAAGACAGACAGAGGGGGAGAAAGGGAGTGTTCTTGGAAGACGCGCTGCTGAATGAGAGGTAGTTTTCTCCTTCGCTGGTAAAAAAGATCGCTACGGCATAATTTTCCAGAAAAATTCTGTTCTAAAACTTGCTGTGGGACAAAGCCTGTTCAATCCCACCAATACGAGCAAGAGCACGCGCTAAACAGCAGCCAGCTGGACACAAAATGAAGGAATGTCACGTTTGTACATGGAGCCACCAAGATGTACATTTTCGTAAACCAAAAAGTTCGCCAATATAGGGGTTCCCAAAGCTGAACATGATCCAAATGGAACTGTGGCAAAGGGAGCCATCTTTGATAAAATGATAATGATGGTCACGCATCTCCCTCAAGTCAAGTTGAAAATATCATGGTTCTACTTCAACTACTGTCCACATTTGAAGCTTACGGATATCACAGGAAACGATGGAGATATAAATAGATTGTTCCAGGGTCAAACCGTGGCCCTCATCAAATGAAATCCATCAGGTGGCGACTGGCCCGGGGGCACACCCCGCCTTCCGCCTGAATGCAGCAGAGATAGGCTCCAGCACACCCGCGACTCCAAAAGGGACAAGCGGTAGGAAATGGATGGATTAATTAATTGACCCCAACGTAAGGTAACGACGTAGAAATGATCCAGATCAGCCCCAAAATGTAATGACTTGTTTTTTTGTTTTTTTATCCCATTTCGGACATTTCCTGAAAGGAAGATGACAATCTTCTTTAAACTTTGCACAGATGAATGAAAGACAGGGAGTGAAACATGTACAAACTGCTTGCCAGTCCAGGAACATGTTGTGAGAGGCTTCCGCAGATACACGCACACGACTGGAAGGCATACTGGGTGACACAGAGTACACAGACGGTTGTGATATAAACAACTTTAACACTCCTACTAATATGCGCCACATTGTGAACCCACACAAAAGAAGAATGACAAACACATTTCGGGAGAAAATCCTCACAGTAACACAGCATAAACGCAACACAAGAAATACCCAGAATCCTTTGCATCCATGACACTCCCTGACTATGTTATACACCCCGCGAGTACCAAACCTCGCCCACCTCAACCACGCAGGGAGGAAGAAGGGGTTTGGTGCTCGCGGGGTGTATAACAGTCAGGAATTGTCATGGATGCAAAGGATTCTGGGTATTTGTTGTGTTGCGTTTATGTTGTGAGGATTTTCTCCCGAAATGGGTTTGTCATTCTTCTTTTGTGTGGGTTCACAATGTAGTAGGAGTGTTAAAGTTGTTTATATCACAACCGTCAGTGTACTCTGTGTCACCCAGTATGCCTTGCAATCTCATACATGTGCTGATAGAAGCAGCGAAATTCATGTGTCCGGTCGGCACGCAAATAGGATTCTGTGAATGGCGGGTGCGATGACGTTCAAGAGGACGTTAAGAGTATTATCATCACGGCACGCCCTTAATATTGTAGTCCGAGTGAAAATTGGTGAACGTTTACTCCGGGTGATGTCCGGGAGAGGCATTGAATCCCGGGATCTCCCCGCAACAATCTGGGGGGGTCGGCGATTGTGCAGCTGAGCCGCATCAGAGTTGCCGACCCCTGCCTTAGAGTGTCTTGAATTCAAATCATCATATTTTATTACTCTGTTTTTTGAACATCTCATAGTTAAGCCTTTTACCCCTCCTGGCAAGTGAAGTGAATTATATTTATATAGCGCTTTTCTCTAGTGACTCAAAGCGCTTTTACATGGTGAAACCCAACATCTAAGTTACATTTAAACCAGTGTGGGTGGAACTGGGAGCTGGTGGAGCTGGTGGGTAAAGTGTCTTGCCCAAGGACACACATGGCGTAAGCGGGGATCGAACCTGGAACTCTCAAGTTGCTGGCACGGCCACTCTACCAACCGAGCTATACCGCCCTAAGGATTACAACGGGAGCTGGCGGAGGTAAACAGTTTAGCGTTGGGTTCTGCAATGAAAAGTGACTTTGTGAAAGTTGAAGCCGCCCATCATTTATGTTTAATAACCCTCCACAACAATAACCCTCTGCCTTAAGTGATCCACACAGGATGGCATCCACGCCATCGCCGAGGTAATTAGACACCGCAGAT
Organism: Nerophis ophidion; assembly: GCF_033978795.1. NCBI lineage: Eukaryota > Metazoa > Chordata > Actinopteri > Syngnathiformes > Syngnathidae > Nerophis > Nerophis ophidion. The sequence goes on from NC_084625.1 coordinate 15,918,855, forward strand.
TGCCACGCGGCGTGTTTGCTAGCCGCTCACTAATTGACCATTAGGGGTGACTAAATTACCATTACAGGCGTCGGAAGGGGGAGCAAAGTATTTTTAGATGTCCAACCAGCTTTTGTCTCCCTGTGGAATACTAACCAGCTAATGGCTCGTGTATGGGAAATCACAGCCGCAGCTTTTTTTTCCCTTCATGCTTCATTATTTCACAATAATATCAAAATCATCTTCCTACTCCTTTTTCCCGACATGTGATGTTTCTTCACAAAAACTTTGTCCGGCGAATGGATGGTGATTATCGAAGAAAGCGCCCCCGTTGGAGCGAACACGCCGAGAGGAAGTCAATCGCCAATTAGCGACCACAACAAATATTTTATGCTGAATGTTGAAATATTTCAACAGTCTGGAAAAAAATGGGGTTCTAGTGCTTGGATTTTACTGGCGTCTCGGCCATTAAACAAGCCTGCACTGCAAAAACTGAAATCTAAGTAAGATTAAAGGCCTACTGAAATGAGATTTTCTTATTTAAATGAGGATAGCAGGTCCATTCTATGTGTCATACTTGATCATTTCGCGATATTGCCATATTGTTGCTGAAAGGATTTAGTAGAGAACATCGACGATAAAGTTCGCAACTTTTGGTCGCTAATAAAAAAAGCCTTGCCTGCACCGGAAGTAGCAGACGATGTGCGCGTGACGTCACAGGTTGTAGGGCTCCTCGCATCCTCACATTGTTTATATTTAGAGCCTCCAGCAGCAAGAGCGATTCGGACCGAGAAAGCAACAATTTCCCCATTAATTTGAGCGAGGATGAAAGATTTGTGGATGAGGAAAGTTAGAGTGAAAAAAAAGAAAAAGCAACGGCTCCGGGCAGCGACAGTGTGAGCGTTTCAGATGTTATTAGACACGTTTACTAGGATAATTCTGGAAGATCCCTTATCTGCTTATTATTTTAATAGTGTTTTAGTGAGATTGTAAAGTCGGAGGGCTGCGGTGAACACCAGTGTCTTTGAGAGAAGCCGAGGAGCCAAGATCACAGCTGCCTTTTTGAGCTGCAGGATGAGGTCCCATAATCCACTGAAGTCTCCGGTAAGAGCTGACTTAATATCACAATGTTCCCATCCAAAAACTTGCTGGTTGACATGTTCGCTTGACCGCTCTGTGTTAAAGCCTCACAACAAACAAAGAAACACCGGCTGTGTTTCGGTGCTAAAGGCAGCTGCAATCCACCGCTTTCCACCAACAGCATTATACTTTATAGTCTCCATTATTAATTGAACAAGATTCAGCAACACAGATGTCAAAATTACTGTGTAATTATGTGATGAAAAGAGATTACTTTTAGCCGTATGTGGTGCTGGGCTAATATGTCCGCTACAACCCGAGACGTCACTAACACGCGTCATCATGCACGTCATCATTCTGCGACGTTTTCAACAAGAAACTCCGCAGGAAATTTTAAATTGTAATTTAGTAAACTAAAAAGACCGTATTGGCATGTGTTGCAATGTTAATATTTCATCATTGATATATAAACTATCAGACCGCGTGGTCGGTAGTAGTGGGTTTCAGTAGGCCTTTAAATATCTCAAATAAGGGTGATACTTTCTTATTTTCTGTCTGATAAGATCATTCTTCTCACTAAGCAGATTTTATTTTAGAGTGTTTTACTTGTTTTAAGGGTTTTGGTCCTAAATGATCTCAGTAAGATATTACAGCTTGTTGACCTATAGTGAGTAAAACATGCTTGAAACTAGAATATCAACTGTTGCCAAGCTGTGTCTTCAACACAAGTATAAAACTACTTTTTTTAAATAATCATTTCTTATTGCAAGCATGAAAAAATAAAATCATGACTTTGACACAATTGTGTCTCATATTAAAGCAGATGACAGCCAAATAGATTTTGCTGTTTTATTTTCAATGACACAATAGAAATTAAAGCTGCAAGCAGCGATGGACGGGACCGCTTTGGCTGCTTCCCCCGCGACCCAAACTCAGGTAAGCGGTAGAAGATGGATGGATGGATTATTACACAGAGAAAAAGTTGTATACACATGTGTTATACATCAGTCTCATAGTAATAACAGTTGTAAAGTGGCTTGGGCATTTTATAAAGTTAAAGTTAAAGTACCAATGATTGTCACACACACACTTGATGTGGCGAAATTATTCTTTGCATTTGACCCATCACCCTTGATCACCCCCTGGGAGGTGAGGGGAACAGTGGGCAGCAGCGGTGCCACGCCCAGGAATCATTTATGGTGATTTAACCCCCAATTCCAACCATTGGTGCCGCCATTTTGAGACTCTAATGCAGTGGTTCTCAACCTTTTTTCAGTGATGTACCCCCGTGAACATTTTTTTTAATTCAAGTACCCCCTAATCCGAGCAAAGCATTTTTGGTTGAAAAAAAGAGCAAAAGAAGTAAAATACAGCACTATGTCATCAGTTTCTGATTTATTAAATGGTATAACAGTGCAAAATATTGCTCATTTGTAGTGGTCTTTCTTGAACTATTTGGAAAAAAAGATATAAAAATAACTATAAACTTGTTGAAAAATAAACAAGTGATTCAATTATAAATAAAGATTTCTACACATGGAAGTAATCATCAACTTAAAGTGCCCTCTTTGGGGATTGTAATAGAGATCCATTTGGATTCATGAACTTAATTCTAAACATTTCTTCACAAAAAAAATAAATCTTTAACATCAGTATTTATGGAAAATGTCCACAAAAAATCTAGCTGTCGACACCGAATATTGCATTGTTGCATTTCTTTTCACAGTTTATGAACTTACATTCGGATTTTGTTGAAATATTATTCCATAAATATGTTTATAAAGGATTTTTGAATTGTTGCTATTTTTAGAATATTTTTAGAAAATCTCACGTACCCCCATTTGAGAACCACTGCTCTAATGCATGGTGAATGTAATGCAGTTGTTGTATTGAAGTGGGAATAGCAAACTTCCTGTTGATTTTAGTTGGGGGCGGTCAGTGTATGAAATATAGGTCTCAGTGAAACAAAAACCTGTATGTAGGTCTCACTTAGACCTACATTTCATATATTGACAACCCCCAGCAAAATTCAACAGGAAGTTTGCCATTCCCCCTTCAAAACAAAAGTTTTGTAAGAACCGGTCACCTTTTTTCAAACATTATCTCCTCTGAGCGCGTTTGTCGTGTCGGCTTCAAACTACCACAGGGGAGAGATTGTACCCATCTGATTAAAAGTTGATGAAAGAGTTTTAATTGTTTTTGTTTTTGAACTCTGACTTTTTGCAGCGTGGCGGTAAAGCGAGCTTTGTTCTCAATGGATATTCGGCACCAGCTAGTCTTTCTTAAAGAAAAAAACGCCCGATGCTTGCGTTGGTTTCGGCTGTACGAATCGTTCAAATCGCAAAAGGGATGGACGTTGCTTCAGAGTTCCTCGAGAGGTAATCAAAGAGGGCGGAAGAGTGCAAGATTTTACGAAACGACGACGAGAGAAGCAGCTGACACTCCAGTCCAAATAGAGTCGAAGAATGCATGAGTTTGATATACTTTCAACGTTTATTTTTTCCAATTTAAGGATTATCTTGATATTATTCGTATCTCTCAACACATTTTTGCTACAGGTGTTTCGAAAAGCACCAACTCGGCGAAAAGTTCAGACAGTTTTTTGGAGCAACATATGTTGTCATCCAAGCAATGTATTTTTAAAGTTAAAGTCCCAATGATATTCACACACGCACGCACGCACGCACGCGCACACGCACACGCACACGCACACGCACACACACACACACACACACACACACACACACACACACACACACACACACACACACACACACACACACACACACACACACACACACACACACACACACACACACTAGGTGTGGCGAAATTATTCTCTGCATTTGACCAATCACCCTTGATCACCCCCTGGGAGGTGAGGGGAGCAGTGGGCAGCAGCGGTGACACACTCACATTCACACACTAGGAACCATTTAGTGTTGCCAATCAACCTATCCCCAGGTGCATGTCTTTGGAAGTGGGAAGAAGCTGGAGTTCTGATGAAATATTAATTAGGTTACAGTCTTTACCTGGCACAAAAACTGCTCCACCGATATTCCCTGAGCTTCCTTGAGGGTCGGTACAGTACACACTCAGAGCCAACTTAAGTTTTGTCGACTATCAAATACCGTACTTCTTTCTGCAAGAAAAAGACAATTATAAACGAATTATTGTGGCGTCTAATTATAGTCCTTTTAGTTACCATTTACAGCAGGGGTGACCGACCTTTTTGAAACCAAGACCTACTTCTTGGGTACTGATTTATGCGAAGGGCTACCAGTTTGATACACACTTAAATAAATTGCCAGAAATAGCCAATTTCCTCAATTTACATTTAAATCTGTTATTATTAATAATTAATGATATTTATATTTGTGGAAACACTGATCATCCTAATGATTTCTCACAATAAATATATATAGAAACAGATAAATATTTTTATAAATATATTTCGACTCTTTACAATTCAAAATTCAATCAAAAAAAATAATTTATGGAACATCATTAGTCATTTTTCCTGATTAAGATTAATTTTAGAATTTTGATGACATGTTTTAAATCAGTTAAATCAGTTTGAATTGATAACAAATTGGACCAAGCTATATTTCTAACAAAGACAAATCGTTTTTGGGAATTTTAATCATAATAACTTTGAAGAAATATTTCACAAATATTCTTCGTCGAAAAAACAGAAGCTAAAATGAAGAATTTAATTTAAATTTAAATTTATTATTCTTAACAATACAAACAATAATTTACTTGAACATTGATTTAAACTGTCAGGAAAGAAGAGGAAGGAAGGTATATGTGTTTAAAAATCCTAAAATCATTTTTAAGGGTGTATTTTTTCTCTAAAATTGTCTTTCTGAAAGTTAAAAGAAACAAAGTAAAAAAAAAAAAAATTATTTAAACAAGTGAAGATCAAGTATTTAAAATATTTTCTTGGATTTTCAAATTCTATTTGAGTTTTGTCTCTCTTAGAATTAAAAATGTCAAGCAAAGCGAGACCAGCTTGCTAGTAAATAAATACAATTTAAAAAATAGAGGCAGCTCACTGGTAAGTCCTGCTATTTGAGCTATTTTTAGAACAGGCCAGCGGGCGACTCATCTGGTCCTTACGGGCTACCTGGTGCCCGCGGGCACCGCATTGGTGACCCCTGCTTTACAGCATTGCTTGGATTTAAATGACGTCACGTTAAATATGCGTGGTGGTCAAGCAGCGTCTGTTCTCAATGGGTACTAAAGCCTTTTTCAAAGAAAAATGCCCTATGTTCGCATTGTTATCGGCTGCACGGACCGTTCAATTTGAGAAAAAGGTCATTTCTTCACAGTTCTTTGAGAGGTAATCAAAAAGGGTGGAAGAGCGCAAGGTTTAATCAAAGACGAGGACAAAAGTGGCACGCACTCCAGTACAAGGGAGCAAAGTCGAAGCACGAGTGTGCAGGGACCACTTTAATTAAAGGCCTACTGAAACCCACTACCACCGACCACGCAGTTTGATAGTTTATATAGTAATGATGAAATATTAACATCGAGTTAGTTTACTAATTTGCAATTTTAAATTTCGTGCCGAAGTATCCTACTGAAACGTCGCCGTATGATGACGCGTGCGCGTGACGTCACGCATTGTAGAGGACATTTTGTTCCAGCACCGTTCCCAGCTATAAGTCGTCTGTTTTCATCGCATAATTCCACAGTATTCTGGACATCTGTGTTGCTGAATCGTTTGCAATTTGTTCAATGAATAATGGAGACGTCAAAGAAGAAAGCTGTAGGTGGGAAGCGGTGTATTGCGGCCGCCTTTTAGCAACACAAACACAGCCGGTGTTTCATTGTTTACATTGCCGAAAGATGACGGTGAAGCTTTACTATGGAACAGAGCGGTCAAGCGAACATGATTGGATTGGACTACACACACAAATTACAGTCTATTATGCAGTGATCATTTCGAAAGATCGTGTTTCGAAGAGGGTCCCTTGCGAAGGGCAGACATGGGCATCGCCATCACCCGTCGACTGATGCTGAAGAAATGTGCGGGGCCGACCTTCAGGTTGTTCAGGTACGACCATATAATCTCACTAAAACACTAGTAACACAATAAATAGATAAGGGATTTTCCAGAGTTATCCTAGTAAATCTGTCTAATAACGTCTGAATCAATCCCGCTGTATAGTTGTTTTTTTTTAGTCCTAAATGATCTCAGTAAGATATTACAGCTTGTTGCTGAGATGTTATGACCTATAAAGAGTAAAACATGCTTGAAACTAGAATATCAAATGTTGCAAAGCTGTGTCATCAACACTCACAAGTATAAAACTGCTCTTTTAAAGTAATCATTTCTTACTTCAAGCATGAAAAAAAAAATGTTTTTCTTGCTTTTTAAACACTGACTTTTTGCAGTGCAGTACAAACCATGGTTTAGTTCTAGATCCATTTCCCTGTTTGGAATTTTCTCTCATCTCTCGTCTTTCTGCACTACTAAATGTCAGTGTTGAAAAACAAGAAAAAAAATAAATAAATAAAATTAGGGGTGTTTTATTTGAATTAAGCAAAATTATCTGTCAACAGAACAAGAAAATTCGGCTTGTCAAGACTTTCCAAAACAAGTAAAATTACCTAACCTCAATGAACCCAAAAATGCCTTAAAATAAATATATTCTCACTAATAACAAGTGCACTTGTCTTGATAGAAAAAAAAATGAGACCTTTTTGCTCAATATGATGAAAAATATTCTTAAATTAAGTAAATGCTAGTGTCATTATCTTGACATAATGATATGCGCTCGACCTCGTGATTTTTTTTTTCATGCTCGAAGTAAGAAATGATTACTTTAAAAGAGTAGTTTTATACTTGTGAGTGTTGATGACACAGCTTGGCAACACTTGATATTCTAGTTTCAAGCATGTTTTACTCAATATAGGTAATTAAAGGGGAACATTATCACAATTTCAAAAGGGTTAAAACAATAAAAATCAGTTCCCAGTGGCTTGTTGTATTTTTTGAAGTTTTTTTCAAAATTTTACCGGTCTCGTAATATCCCTAAAAAAAGCTTTAAAGGGCTTGATTTTTGCTATTTGCGATTCGACTAAACATTTCCCTGTGATGTCATACAGTGCTGCCAATGTAAACAAACAATTGCGAATAGCACAGCAAGATATAGCGACATTAGCTCAGATTCAGACTCGGATTTCAGCGGCTTAAGCGATTCAACAGATTACGCATGTATTGAAACGGATGGTTGGAGTATGAAAGTATTGAAGAAGAAACTGAAGCTATTGAGCCAATAGCTATTGACGCTATTCATAGCCATAGCATGGCCGAATAGCTGCGTTAGCATCGCCGGTAAAATGTGTGGACCAAACGATCAGGACTTTGGCATCTTGTGACACTGGAGCAACTTAAATCCTTTGATTGGTAAGTGTTTTTTTCGCATTAAATGTGGGTGGAAGGAAACGTAATATAGTTGCAAATGCATCTGCAGGTTATCCATACATCTCTGTACCATGTCTGCTTTAGCACCGCCGGTAAATAGCATGTTAGCATCGATTAGCGTAGCATGTTAGCATCGATTAGCAGGCAGTCAACATCAACAAAACTGACCTTTGTGATTTTGTTGACTTTATCGTTGCAAATGCATCTGCAGGTTATCCATACATCTCTGTACCATGTCTGCTTTAGCACCGCCGGTAAATAGCATGTTAGCATCGATTAGCGTAGCATGTTAGCATCGATTAGCAGGCAGTCAACATCAACAAAACTGACCTTTGTGATTTTGTTGACTTTATCGTTGCAAATGCATCTGCAGGTTACCCATACATCTCTGTGCCATGTCTGCTTTAGCACCGCCGGTAAATAGCATGTTAGCAATGATTAGCATAGCATGTTAGCATCGATTAGCTGGCAGTCAACATCAACAAAACTCACCTTTGTGATTTTGTTGACTTTATCGTTGCAAATGCATCTGCAGGTTATCCATACATCTCTGTACCATGTCTGCTTTAGCACCGCCGGTAAATAGCATGTTAGCATCGATTAGCGTAGCATGTTAGCATCGATTAGCAGGCAGTCAACATCAACAAAACTGACCTTTGTGATTTTGTTGACTTTATCGTTGCAAATGCATCTGCAGGTTACCCATACATCTCTGTGCCATGTCTGCTTTAGCACCGCCGGTAAATAGCATGTTAGCAATGATTAGCATAGCATGTTAGCATCGATTAGCTGGCAGTCAACATCAACAAAACTCACCTTTGTGATTTTGTTGACTTTATCGTTGCAAATGCATCTGCAGGTTATCCATACATCTCTGTGCCATGTCTGCTTTAGCAACGCCGGTAAATAGCATGTTAGCGTCGATTAGCATAGCATGTTAGCATCGATTAGCTGGCAGTCACGCCGCGACCAAATATGCCTGATTAGCACATAAGTCAACATCAACAAAACTCACCTTTGTGACTTCGTTGACTTTATCGTTGCAAATGCATCTGCAGGTTATCCATACATCTCTGTGCCATGTCTGTCATCGCCGGTAAAATGTGGGGACACTCCCACACATTCAATGGGGGTCTGGCGGCAAACACTTTCGCATCTTCGGGCCAGTGGTGCAACTTGAATCCCTCCCTGTTAGTGTTGTTACACCCTCCGACAACACACCGACGAGGCATGATGTCTCCAAGGTTCCAAAAAAATAGTCGAAAAAACGGAAAATAACAGAGCTGAGACCCAATGTTTGCAATGTGTTGAAAATGTAAATGGCGGCTGTATTACCTCGGTGACGTCAAGTTCTGACATCATCGCCACAGAGCGATAAACAGAAAGGCGTTTAATTCGCCAAAATTCACCCATTTAGAGTTCAGAAATCGGTTAAAAAAGTATATGGTCTTTTTTCTGCAACATCAAGGTATATATTAACGCTTGCATAGGTCTGGTGATAATGTTCCCCTTTAAAACAAGTAAAACACTAACATAAAATCTGCTTAGTGAGAATAATTATCTCTCCCACTGCGCCAACTTGCGTGGCGCAGTGGGAAAGTGGCCGTGCGCAACCCGAGGGTCCCTGGTTCAAATCCCACCTAGTACCAACCTCGTCACGTCCGTTGTGTCCTGAGCAAGACACTTCACCCTTGCTCCTGATGGGTGCTGGTTGGCGCCTTGCATGGCAGCTCCCTCCATCAGTGTGTGAATGTGTGTGTGAATGGGTAAATGTGGAAGTAGTGTCAAAGCGCTTTGAGTACCTTGAAGGTAGAAAAGCGCCATACAAGTACAACCCATTTATCATTTATCATTTATCAGACAGAAAATAAGCAAATATCACCCTTATTTGAGATATTTCATCTTACTTAGATGTCAGTTTTTGCAATGTGCTGAATGATGTTGACGGTTTTGTCTTCACCTCACGTCAAAAGGCCAGTATCAATTTTCCTGACTCTTCCTCCAGGGCTGGAAGCCAATTAAAGTTTTGGACTCCCACATTTAATAAGCGGTTTGCCTGAATTTCTGCACGCATAATGCATGAATCTTAAACCACACAATTGCATGCTAGGTTGGAATTGTTCCGACGCTCATTAAAAGTTCTGTGGTCCTAGTAAAGCAGCCCCCCCCCCAATCATTCCCACGACCGCCCTTGTCAAGGCGTCCTCTTCTTCATCACTTCAGTCCTTATCGGCCCTCCATCGCCTCTCAAACTCTTTGTTTCCTCGCTCTCTCTGCCGCTCTCTCAAGGCCGGCAGCTATTTATTTTTTCCTCACTACCTGAGGCGCTACGACTTCCCTTCAATCCATCGCTCTGCTTCTCTTTTTCTGTTAGCCCAGGGTGCTGTTTGCCTCTCTGATCTATTGCTTCTCATGACGTTATGTCTTATTAATACAGCAGCCCGCCTTGGGCCAGGGGTCTGCCCCCCTGCCCCCCCGCCCCCCCCCACACCCTCAACAGGGAACGAGGAGAGGCATCATATACAATGCCAGCTAGTTCTCTCAGGCTCGGGCACCTCTGCTGCTGCTCCTTGCTATGACAACAAAACAGTTATGGCAGTTGAATACATTCATTATACAAACCCCGTTTCCATATGAGTTGGGAAATTGAGTTCGATGTAAATATAAACGGAATACAATGATTTGCAAATCCTTTTCAACCCATATTCAATTGAACGTTCTACAAAGACATGTTTGATGTTCAAACTGATACATTTTTATTTTTTTGGCAAATAATCATTAACTTTGGAATTGGATGCCAGCAACACGTGACAAAGAAAATGGGAAAGGTGGCAATAAATACTGATAAAGTTGAGAAATTCTCATCAAACACTTATTTGGAACATCCCACAGGTTTGCAGGCTAATTGGGAACGGGTGGGTGCCATGATTGGGTATAAAAACAGCTTCAATGAAATGCTAAGTAATTCACAAACAAAGATGGGGCGAGGGTCACAAATTTGTCAGCAAATTGTCGAACAGTTTTGGAACAACATTTCTCAACGAGCTATTGCAAGGAATTTAGGTATTAGGTCCCGAAAATCCTCAAAATGTCAGAGAATCTGAGTAATCAACTGCACGTACACCCCCCCCCCCCCCCCCCCCCCCCCCCCCCCCCCCCCAAAAACAGACACCCCGTCTAAAGATATCACCCACATGGCTCAGAACAACTTCCTGAAAACCGCTGTCAGTAACTACAGTTGGTTGCTACATCTGTAAGTGCAAGTCTAGAAACTCCTGCTATGCAAAGCGAAAGCCATTTATCAACAACACCAAGAACACACCGCTGCTCGCTGGGCCCAAGCTCATCTAAGATGGACTGAGAAGCAAAAGTGGCAAAGGTTTTCTGTGGTCTGACGAGAACCACATTTCAAATTATATTTGGAAACTGTGGACGTGGTGTCCTCCAGAACAAAGAGGAAAATAACCATCTGGATTGTTATAAGCGCGGGGTTCAAAAGCCAGCATCTGTGATGGTATGGGGGTGTATTAGTGCCCAAGGCATGGGTAACTTACACATCTGTGAAGGCACCATTAATGCTGAAAGGTCCATACAGGCTTTGGAGCAACATATGTTGTCATCCAAGAAATGTTATCATGGACGCCCCTGCTTATTTCAGCAAGACAATGCCAAGCCACGTGTTACAACAGCGTGGTTTCGTAATAAAAGAGTGCGGGTACTTTACTGGCCCGCCTTCAGTCCAGACTTGTCGCCCATCGAAAATGTGTGGCGCATTATGAAGCGTAAAATACGACAGCGGAGACCCCGGACTGTTGAACGACTGAAGCTGTACATAAAACAAGATTAGGGAAAGAATTCCACTTTCAAAGCTTCAACAATTAGTTTCCTCAGTTCCCAAACGTTTATTGAGTGTTGTTAAAAGAAAAGGTGATGTGACACAGTGGTGAACATGCCCTTTTCCAACTACTTTGGCACGTGTTGCAGCCATGAAATTCTAAGTTAATTATTATTTGCAAAAAAAAATTAAGTTTATGAGTTTGAACATCAAATATGTTGTCTTTGTAGTGCATTCAACTAAATATGGGTTGAAAATGATTTGCAAATCATTGTATTCCGTTTATATTTACATCTAACACAATTTCCCAAATCATATGGAAACGGTGGTGGTATAAGCCTGGCAAGTTGCGCAAACATCTACACCTCATTTGGCACGTCTTTGCTTTTTATTTGTCTTTGAGACCAGAGCCGCGTTCAAAACTCGCTTGATACCAACATGGATTGCCATATTGTTTGATACATAACAATTAAGAAAAATTAGGACATGTCTTCTTAAACTTTATGTACAAAACCAGTGAAGTTGGCATGTTGTGTAAATCGTAACTAAAAAGAGAATACAATGATTTGCAAATCCTTATATTCAATTGAACAGACTGCAAAGAAAATATATTTTATGTTCGAATTGAGAAACTTATTTGTTTTTGCAAATAATCATTAACTTAGACTTTAATGGAATTTTTACCACTGTGTTACGTGGCCTTTCCTTTTAACAACACTCAGTAAACGTTTGGGAACTGAGGAGAACAATTTTTGAAGCTTTTCAGGTGGAATTGTTTCCCATTCTTGCTTGATGTGCAGCTTAAGTTGTTCAACAGACCGGGGTCTCTGTTGTGGTATTTTAGGCTTCATAATGCTCCACACAGGCCTGGCGACTTGTCCAGGGTGTACACTGCCTTCCGCCCGATTGTAGCTGAGATAGGCCCCAGCGCCCCCTGCGACCCCAAAAGGGAATATGCGGTAGAAAATGGATGGATGGATGGAATGCGCCACACATTTTCAATGTGAGACAGGTCTGGACTACAGGCAGGCCAGTCTAGGACCCGCATTCTTTTACTATGAAGCCACGCTGTTGTAACACGTGGCTTGGTATCGTCTTGCTGAAATAAGCAGGGGCGTCCATGATAACGCTGGTTGGATGACAACATATGTTGCTCCAAAACCTGTATGTACCTTTCAGCATTAATGGTGCCTTCACAGATAATAATACACCTCCATACCATCACATATGCAAGGCTTTTGAACTGTGCTCCCATCACTGGTTCTTTTCTTCTTTGTTCCGGAGGACACGACGTCCACAGTTTCCAAAAATGTGGACTCGTCAGACCACTTTGCATCAGTTCATCTTAGATGACCTCAGGCCTAGCAAAACTGGCGGCATTTCTGGGTGTTGATAAATGGCTTTCGCTTTGCACAGTAGAGTTTTAACTTGCACTTACAGATGTAGCGACGAACTGAGGCTACTGACAGTGGTTTGTTGAAGTGTTCCTGAGCCCACGTGGCGATGTCCTTTACACACTGATGTCGCTTTTTGATGCAGTACCGCCTGAGGGGTCAAAGGTCAGTAATATCAATTCTTAAATGCAGTGATTTCTCCAGATTTTCTGAACCTTTTGACGATATTACGGACCGTAGATAGTGAAACCCCTAAATTCCTTGCAATAGCTCCTTGAGAAATTTTGTTTTTAAACTGTTGAACAATTTGCTCACGCATTTGTTCACAAAGTGGGGACCCTCGCCCCATTCTTGTTTGTGAATGACTGAGCATTTCATGGAAGCTGCTTGTATACCCAATCATGGCACCCACCTGTTCTCAATTAGCCTTTTCACCTGTGGGATGTTCCAAATAAGTGTTTGAAGAGCGTTCCTCAACTTTCTCAGTCTTTTTTGCCTTTTGCCAGCTTTTTGATACATGTTGCAGGCGTCAAATTTCAAACTAGCTAATATTTGCAAAAAATAACTAAAGTTTACCAGTTGGAACATTAAGTATCTTGTCTTTGCAGTCTATTCAATTAAATATAGGTTGAAAAGGATTTGCAAATCATTGTATTCCGTTTTTATTGACCATTTACACAACGTGCCAACTTCACTGGTTTTGGGTTTTGTAGATGATTATCTATATTTTTTTTATGACCTATCGATAATGACCAGAAAAAAAAATTTAATAGAAATATTTGTTTATTTCAAATGTATCATTCCTCTTAGTATAAACGCCTCAACCATGGAAAATACTCAGCGTAAACAGAATTTTAAAGTTACATTTAACACTAACAATACATTCTTGAAATGAAGGTGGAAAAATAAGAAATACGTAAGAAATGCTTAGTAAAGTGTCACAAGGTAGTGCAAAGTGTGAAATGTAAACACAGAGAAATCTCTAAAGTTTTATTTTCTGCATGTTTCGTCCCGGCTGTGCTCAAAGTAGAACGCGGTTAAGGTGGTGTGGTCTTTCTGACTACAAGTGCCTTGGTCTGACTATAGTCCGTTTTTTTACAAACCCCAAAAACTGCCATATTGTCAAGGTTACTTGTCCTGTATTATCAACAATTTAGTCGCTCTCTGCCGCACTCATTTTTACTTGCTAAGAATCAATCGCGAGACAACAAGGCGGCGCAACCAAACTTGAAAGTTGATACTGTTACCTGATCGGATATCAATCCCTTTGTTCCTCGTTTAGCGGGAGCCTTTTTTCACGCAACCAACCTTTTCCGACAAAAATATATCGAACGCATTTTTTTATTGATATTGGTTACGTATCTATATCAATCTATAATTATATTGTTTTATCGTCCAGCCCCACCCTCTTCAAAGGTATCATAATTCATCTTTAATAACTGAACACTCATTAAATATATACCCCTGCTATTTCTATTTCCAGACACAGTAGAAATTAATCATCATAAATAGAGATGTCCGATAATATCGGCCGATAAATGCTTTAAAATGTAGTATCGGAAATTATCGGTTTCAAAATGATCTGTATAGGTTTTAAAAACGTTTTTAAATTTATGACTTTTTAAAACTCTGCTGTGTACACGGACGTAGGGACAAGACTAGAGCGCCAATAAACCCTTTGCCTAACGGCCCTGTCACATAATATCTACGGCTTTTCACACACACAAGTGAATGCAAGCACACT
>NC_084625.1:15943322-15945822 GCF_033978795.1 Nerophis ophidion
ATATATATATATATATATATATATATATATATATATATATATATATATACTTAATTTGACTATTTGCTCACACATTTGTACACAAAGGGGTGACCCTCGCCCCATCCTTGTTTGTGAATGACTGAGCATTTCATGGAAGCTGCTTTTTTTTTTACCCTTTCATGGCACCTGTGGGATGTTCCAAATAAGTGTTTGATGAGCATTCCTCAACTTTCTCAGTCTTTTTTGCCACTTATGCCAGCCTTTTTGAAACCTGTTGCAGGCATCAAATTCCAAATGAGCTAATAGTTGCAACGTTTACCAGTTGGAACGTTAAGTATCTTGTCTTTGTAGTCTATAGGTTGAAAAGGATTAGCAAATCATTGAGTTCTGTTTTTATTTACGATTAAAACAACATGCCAACTTCACAGGTTTTGGATTTAGTATACTATATACATTTGAAAAAATATTTTTTTAATTGTTTTACTTGAGGGGAGGCCTAAAGGTTGAAAAATAATATTTATATTGTATTGGTTCTGAAATTCCAGCAGGTGTTGTGACGAGACACACGCCAGCGGACTCCATGGCCTGCATGTACGCTAAAAACAGCAAACAGGGATGTCAAATGAAAGATGGTTGCATGGAAAAATGTTAGCGCGGGCACTCAATCACCAGTGTTTGTGCTAATTTGATTTGTCCCCTTGCAAAGAGAACGATCCATCGATGGAAGCCATTAAGAAGTGACGCCGGCTTCATTACTCGTGGCGGAAAGAAAAAACAAGAAAGTCAATAAGGGGAACAGTTTTGCACGTTTTGAGGGTTGTGCATCAAGGCCAAACGAGGCAATTCCGCCGGCGTGTCATCGCTTTGTGACAAAACGCGCTTCACTCCTGTCGCCGCGGGACACTCTCAAAGTCACGGCGATAACGTTTGCTCGGATCCCCAGCTGGCTGACGGCCCAACAAACGGCTCCCCGCTCGCTTTATCTCGCCGACATCAGCCGGGGCGTCGCGGCCATTAAAATGGCGAGCAGCTGCCGGAGCCGTCCCGCAGGAGGGAGGTGGGGGCGTGCTTCACCTTGGCGCTGGCGGAATAATGTTGACGCTGAGTTGGATTCAGGCGGCGTGGAGGCTGTGATTATGCGGCGTCTCTTAAATGCAATCACCTGACCGGGGGGAAGATTTATAATGTGGCTCCGCTCCGAATACTGATGTCTGCCGTTATCGTCCCATCACCTAAAAATGGCCACATTAACACCTGCCGTGATCGTTCCACGCCACAAACAATCCACAGAGTTGTACTTTTTTCTATCTTGCCATCTTTCAGGAACACGCCGTAATCCTGTTGTCGCCACGGAAACCTTCAGGAGCAGTCAAAATCCTCGCTCGGCTTTATCACAAACTCAATGCTATTTTTTTTTCTTTCTTTCGGTCTGATAAGGCTTCAACTCAGCGCTCTATTATTCAAATCGACCTCAGCATTCATATTTCATTCTCTCCGCCTGCATGTCAATTGAATCTTCAGAATTTTGACTTGCTGGTGTACCTAATAGTGTGGCCACAAGTGCGTCTTCTCAGGTTAGTTCCTGGATGTACAGTCCTGGTCAAAAGTTAAAGAACAGAATGTCATGGCTTTCTTGAGTTTCCAGTCATTTCTAAAACTCTTATTTTTTTCTGATAGTGATTGGAGCACATACTTGTTGGTCACAAAAACATTCATGAAGTTTGGTTCTTTTATGAATTTATTATGGGTCTACTGAAAATGTGACCAAACCTACTGGGTCAAAAGTATACATACAGTTGGAACACCCAACTGCACCCAAGACCCAACCTCCGGGCTGATGATTTTAGGTTTTCCTGAAGAATTTGGTGGTAATCCTCCTTTTTCATTGTCCCATTCACTCTCTGTAAAGCACCAGTTCCATTGGCAGCAAAACAGGCCCCGAGCATAATACTACCACCACCATGCTTGACGGTAGACATGGTGTTCCTCACCTTTTCTCCTCCAAACATGTTGCCTTCCCAAATTCCTGACTCAAACGTGTAGACAATGCTGAAGAAACAAGTCCATGTTAGAAAACCAACACATTTAGCTGAACTGCACCAATTTTGTCCAGAGGAGTGGTCAAAAATTCAACCAGAAGCTTGTGGATGGCTACCAAAAGTGCCTTATTGCAGTGAAACTTGCCAATATTAACATTACTGTATGTATACTTTTGACCCAGCCGATTTCAGTAGACCCATAATAAATTCATAAAAGAACCAAACTTCATGAATGTTTTTTGAGACCAACAAGTATGTTCTCCAATCACTCTATCACAAAAAAATAAGAGTTGTAGAAATGATTAGAAACTCAAGACAGCCATGACATTATGTTCTCTACTTTGGACCACGACTATAGTAACAAATGCAACTCTCACCATTAAAGTCACACACATGCAGCACTTCATCATCTCAAACTAGAGGCTCTAAAGTTTTATCCCGCATAACGATCACTTCATTTAGCAGCTAATTGCGTATCG
>NC_084625.1:15950822-15958322 GCF_033978795.1 Nerophis ophidion
AAAAAAAAAAAGAGGCGATTGCAGTGGGAGCGATTCAGATGTTATTAGACACATTTACTGGGATAATTCTGGAAAATCCCTTTTCAGCCTATTGTGTTGCTGGTGTTTAAGTGAGATTATATAGTACCTGAAAGTCGGAGCGGTGTGGCCACGGTTGTAGTGACCGCCAGTGTCTCCGAGGGAGGAGGTAATAGTCGCCGCAGCACCTGCAGGAGGACGCCGGCACCGCTCATGTCTACGGTAAGAGCCAACTTATTACCACAATTTTCTCACCGAAACCTGCCAGTTGACATGTGGTCGGGAACCATGTTTGCTTGACCGCTCTGTTCCATAGTAAAGCTTCACCTCCGGGAATTTTAAACAGGAAACACCGGCTGTGTTTGTGTGGCTAAAGGCTAAAAGCTTCCCACCTCCATCTTTCTACTTTGACTTCTCCATTATCAATTGAACACATTGCAAAAGATTCAGCAACACAGATGTCCAGAATACTGTGTAATTATGCGATTAAAGCAGACTACTTATAGCTTGGATCGGGCTGGAAAATAATATCCTCTACAACCCGAGACGTCAAACGCACGCGTCGTCATACGAGTTAACATACCGCAACGTTTTCAACACGACACTTCGCAGGACAATTAAAATTGCAATTTAGTAAACTAAAAAGGCCGTATTGGCATGTATTGCAATGTTAATATTTCATCATTGATATATAAACTATCAGACTGCATGGTGGGTTGTAGTGGGTTTCAGTAGGCCTTTAACATCATGTGGTTTATTTATATATTTTTTTACATATGTAGCATCATCTACAAAGATACAAAGAATTGCAATTGCGACATCTAGTGGACACTTTTAGAACAGCAGTTTTTGTCAGTCAAAAATTTCGGCTAATTTTTATACTTAGCAAACTCATCCCCCGGGCTGGATAAAACCTGTCGGATCAAATGGTTGACAATGAGAAACCTCGGAGAGGACCGCAGATCTAGGGAGGTGTTTAGGGCACGTCCGACCGGTACGGGGCTACTGGGAAGACCATGTCTCCCGGCTGGCCTGGGAACGCCTCGGGATCCCCCGGGAAGAGCTGGACGAGGTAGCTGGGGAGAAGAAACTCTGGACTTTCCTGCTTAGGCTGCTGCCCCCGCGACCCGACCTCGGATAAGCGAAAGAAGGTGGATGGATGGATGGAGTTGACTAATGAACATTCTCACCTAATTTATTCCTAAAATATAAATAACGACAAATAAAAGGTAGAATATTAAAATAAAAACAACAACATTATGATATAGCTTGGTTGGTAGAGCGGCGGTGCCAGCAACTTGAGGGTTGCAGGTTCGACTCCTGCTTCCGCCATCCTAGTCACTGCCGTTGTGTCCTTGGGCAAGACACTTTACCCATCTGCTCCCAGTGCCACCCACACTGGTTTATATGTAAAAAAAAAAAATAGATATTGGGTTTCACTTTGTAAAGTGCTTTGAGTCACTAGAGAAAAAGCGCTATATAAATATAATTCACATTCACGAATTCACATTTCCAGAATGTGCTTGTTCTATTTTTAAACAAAGAAAAAAAATCTGATGTTGTCTTTATTTTTAAGTTATCCTGCCGTGATTCTACCAGTCCGGCCCACCTGGGAGTAGATTTTTCTCCATGTGGCCCCTGATTTAAAATGAGTTTGACACCCCTGGCTTAATGTGTACGTATGTTTTATACACATAGGCCCAGACAATTTTTTTTCCTCTCAATGTCACCCCCCTCGAGTCAAAATATTTGCCCAGCCCTGCTCTACTGCCATTTGGCGCCTAAAGTGGATAGTGCACTCCCAACCCCTACCTCACCTAATTTGTAACATTCCATGTGTCAGGTAAACTGCGACAAATGGGGCCGTGATTTTACCAGTCCGGCCCACCTGGGAGTAGATTTTTCTCCATGTGGCCCCTGATTTAAAATGAGTTTGACACCCCTGGCTTAATGTGTACATATATTTTATACACATAGGCAAGGATACATTTTTTTCCTCTCAATGTCACCCCCCTCCAGTCAAAATATTTGCCCAGCCCTGCTCTACTACCATTTGGCGCCTAAAGTGGATTGTTCACCCCCAACCCCTACCTCACCTAATTTGTAACGTTCCATGTGTCAGGTAAACGGCGACAAATGGGGCCGTGATTTAACCAGTCCGACCCACCTGGGAGTAGATTTTTCTCCATGTGGCCCCTGATTTGAAATGAGTTTGACACCCCTGGCTTAATGTGTACATATATTTTATACACATAAGCCAAGATACATTTTTTTCCTCTCAATGTGGCCCCCCTAGAGTCAAAATATTTGCCCAGCCCTGCCCTACTGCCATTTGGCGCCTAAAGTGGATTGTTCACCCCCAACCCCTACCTCACCTAATTTGTAACGTTCCATGTGTCAGGTAAACAGCGACAAATGGGGCTGTGATTTTACCAGTCCGGCCCACCTGGGAGTAGATTTTTCTCCATGTGGCCCCTGATTTAAAATGAGTTTGACGCCCCTGGCTTAATGTGTACATATATTTTATACACATAGGCCAAGATAAATTTTTTTCCTCTCAATGTCACCCCCCTCCAGTCAAAATATTTGCCCAGCCCTGCTCTACTGCCATTTGGCGCCTAAAGTGGATTGTTCACCCCCAACCCCTACCTGACCTAATTTGTAACGTTCCATGTGTCAGGTAAACTGCGACAAATTGGGCCCTGATTTTACCAGTCCGGCCCACCTGGGAGTAGATTTTTCTCCATGTGGCCCCTGATTTAAAATGAGTTTGACACCCCTGGCTTAATGTGTACGTATGTTTTATACACATAGGCCCAGACAATTTTTTTTCCTCTCAATGTCACCCCCCTCGAGTCAAAATATTTGCCCAGCCCTGCTCTACTGCCATTTGGCGCCTAAAGTGGATAGTGCACTCCCAACCCCTACCTCACCTAATTTGTAACATTCCATGTGTCAGGTAAACTGCGACAAATGGGGCCGTGATTTTACCAGTCCGGCCCACCTGGGAGTAGATTTTTCTCCATGTGGCCCCTGATTTAAAATGAGTTTGACACCCCTGGCTTAATGTGTACATATATTTTATACACATAGGCAAGGATAAATTTTTTTCCTCTCAATGTCACCCCCCTCCAGTCAAAATATTTGCCCAGCCCTGCTCTACTGCCATTTGCCGCCTAAAGTGGATAGTGCACTCCCAACCCCTACCTAACCTAATTTGTAACGTTCCATGTGTCAGGTAAACGGCGACAAATGGGGCCGTAATTTAACCAGTCCGACCCACCTGGGAGTAGATTTTTCTCCATGTGGCCCCTGATTTGAAATGAGTTTGACACCCCTGGCTTAATGTGTACATATATTTTATACACATAGGCCAAGATACATTTTTTTCCTCTCAATGCGGCCCCCCTCCAGTCAAAATATTTGCCCAGCCCTGCTCTACTACCATTTGGCGCCTAAAGTGGATTGTTCACCCCCAACCCCTACCTCACCTAATTTGTAACGTTCCATGTGTCAGGTAAACGGCGACAAATGGGGCCGTGATTTAACCAGTCCGACCCACCTGGGAGTAGATTTTTCTCCATGTGGCCCCTGATTTGAAATGAGTTTGACACCCCTGGCTTAATGTGTACATATATTTTATACACATAAGCCAAGATACATTTTTTTCCTCTCAATGTGGCCCCCCTAGAGTCAAAATATTTGCCCAGCCCTGCCCTACTGCCATTTGGCGCCTAAAGTGGATTGTTCACCCCCAACCCCTACCTCACCTAATTAGTAACGTTCCATGTGTCAGGTAAACAGCGACAAATGGGGCCGTGATTTTACCAGTCCGGCCCACCTGGGAGTAGATTTTTCTCCATGTGGCCCCTGATTTAAAATGAGTTTGACGCCCCTGGCTTAATGTGTACATATATTTTATACACATAGGCCAAGATAAATTTTTTTCCTCTCAATGTCACCCCCCTCCAGTCAAAATATTTGCCCAGCCCTGCTCTACTGCCATTTGGCGCCTAAAGTGGATTGTTCACCCCCAACCCCTACCTGACCTAATTTGTAACGTTCCATGTGTCAGGTAAACTGCGACAAATGGGGCCGTGATTTTACCAGTCCGGCCCACCTGGGAGTAGATTTTTCTCCATGTGGCCCCTGATTTAAAATGAGTTTGACACCCCTGGCTTAATGTGTACATATATTTTATACACATAGGCAAGGATACATTTTTTTCCTCTCAATGTCACCCCCCTCCAGTCAAAATATTTGCCCAGCCCTGCTCTACTGCCATTTGCCGCCTAAAGTGGATAGTGCACTCCCAACCCCTACCTCACCTAATTTGTAACGTTCCATGTGTCAGGTAAACGGCGACAAATGGGGCCGTAATTTAACCAGTCCGACCCACCTGGGAGTAGATTTTTCTCCATGTGGCCCCTGATTTGAAATGAGTTTGACACCCCTGGCTTAATGTGTACATATATTTTATACACATAGGCCAAGATACATTTTTTTCCTCTCAATGCGGCCCCCCTCCAGTCAAAATATTTGCCCAGCCCTGCTCTACTACCATTTGGCGCCTAAAGTGGATTGTTCACCCCCAACCCCTACCTCACCTAATTTGTAACGTTCCATGTGTCAGGTAAACGGCGACAAATGGGGCCGTGATTTAACCAGTCCGACCCACCTGGGAGTAGATTTTTCTCCATGTGGCCCCTGATTTGAAATTAGTTTGACACCCCTGGCTTAATGTGTACATATATTTTATACACATAAGCCAAGATACATTTTTTTCCTCTCAATGTGGCCCCCCTAGAGTCAAAATATTTGCCCAGCCCTGCCCTACTGCCATTTGGCGCCTAAAGTGGATTGTTCACCCCCAACCCCTACCTCACCTAATTTGTAACGTTCCATGTGTCAGGTAAACAGCGACAAATGGGGCCGTGATTTTACCAGTCCGGCCCACCTGGGAGTAGATTTTTCTCCATGTGGCCCCTGATTTAAAATGAGTTTGACGCCCCTGGCTTAATGTGTACATATATTTTATACACATAGGCCAAGATAAATTTTTTTCCTCTCAATGTCACCCCCCTCCAGTCAAAATATTTGCCCAGCCCTGCTCTACTGCCATTTGGCGCCTAAAGTGGATTGTTCACCCCCAACCCCTACCTGACCTAATTTGTAACGTTCCATGTGTCAGGTAAACTGCGACAAATGGGGCCGTGATTTTACCAGTCCGGCCCACCTGGGAGTAGATTTTTCTCCATGTGGCCCCTGATTTAAAATGAGTTTGACACCCCTGGCTTAATGTGTACGTATATTTTATACACATAGGCCCGGACACATTTTTTTCCTCTCGATGTCAGCCCCCTCAAGTCAAAATATTTGCCCAGCCCTGCTCTACTGCCATTTGGCGCCTAAAGTGGATAGTGCACCCCCAGCCCCTACCTCACCTAATTTGTAACGTTCCATGTGTCAGGTAAACTGCGACAAATGGGGCCGTGATTTTACCAGTCCGGCCCACCTGGGAGTAGATTTTTCTCCATGTGGCCCCTGATTTGAAATTAGTTTGACACCCCTGGCTTAATGTGTACATATATTTTATACACATAGGCCAAGATACATTTTTTTCCTCTCAATGTGCCCCCCCCCCCAGTCAAAATATTTGCCCAGCCCTGCTCTACTGCCATTTGGCGCCTAAAGTGGATTGTTCTCCCCCAACCCCTACCTCACCTAATTTGTAACGTTCCATGTGTCAGGTAAACCGCGACAAATGGGGCCGTGATTTTACCAGTCCGGCCCACCTGGGAGTAGATCTTTCTCCATGTGGCCCCTGATTTAAAATGAGTTTGACACCCCCTGGCTTAATGTGTACGTATATTTTATACACATAGGCCCGGACACATTTTTTTCCTCTCGATGTCAGCCCCCTCAAGTCAAAATATTTGCCCAGCCCTGCTCTACTGCCATCTGGCGCCTAAAGTGGATAGTGCACCCCCAACACCTACCTCACCTAATTTGTAACGTTCCATGTGTCAGGTAAACCGCGACAAATGGGGCCGTGATTTTACCAGTCCGGTCCACCTGGGAGTAGATTTTTCTCCATGTGGCCCCTGATTTAAAATGAGTTTGACACCCCTGGCTTAATGTGTACATATATTTTATACACATAGGCAAGGATACATTTTTTTCCTCTCAATGTCACCCCCCTCCAGTCAAAATATTTGCCCAGCCCTGCTCTACTGCCATTTGCCGCCTAAAGTGGATAGTGCACACCCAACCCCTACCTCACCTAATTTGTAACGTTCCATGTGTCAGGTAAACGGCGACAAATGGGGCCGTAATTTAACCAGTCCGACCCACCTGGGAGTAGATTTTTCTCCATGTGGCCCCTGATTTGAAATGAGTTTGACACCCCTGGCTTAATGTGTACATATATTTTATACACATAGGCCAAGATACATTTTTTTCCTCTCAATGCGGCCCCCCTCCAGTCAAAATATTTGCCCAGCCCTGCTCTACTACCATTTGGCGCCTAAAGTGGATTGTTCACCCCCAACCCCTACCTCACCTAATTTGTAACGTTCCATGTGTCAGGTAAACGGCGACAAATGGGGCCGTGATTTAACCAGTCCGACCCACCTGGGAGTAGATTTTTCTCCATGTGGCCCCTGATTTGAAATGAGTTTGACACCCCTGGCTTAATGTGTACATATATTTTATACACATAAGCCAAGATACATTTTTTTCCTCTCAATGTGGCCCCCCTAGAGTCAAAATATTTGCCCAGCCCTGCCCTACTGCCATTTGGCGCCTAAAGTGGATTGTTCACCCCCAACCCCTACCTCACCTAATTTGTAACGTTCCATGTGTCAGGTAAACAGCGACAAATGGGGCCGTGATTTTACCAGTCCGGCCCACCTGGGAGTAGATTTTTCTCCATGTGGCCCCTGATTTAAAATGAGTTTGACGCCCCTGGCTTAATGTGTACATATATTTTATACACATAGGCCAAGATAAATTTTTTTCCTCTCAATGTCACCCCCCTCCAGTCAAAATATTTGCCCAGCCCTGCTCTACTGCCATTTGGCGCCTAAAGTGGATTGTTCACCCCCAACCCCTACCTGACCTAATTTGTAACGTTCCATGTGTCAGGTAAACTGCGACAAATGGGGCCGTGATTTTACCAGTCCGGCCCACCTGGGAGTAGATTTTTCTCCATGTGGCCCCTGATTTAAAATGAGTTTGACACCCCTGGCTTAATGTGTACGTATATTTTATACACATAGGCCCGGACACATTTTTTTCCTCTCGATGTCAGCCCCCTCAAGTCAAAATATTTGCCCAGCCCTGCTCTACTGCCATTTGGCGCCTAAAGTGGATAGTGCACCCCCAGCCCCTACCTCACCTAATTTGTAACGTTCCATGTGTCAGGTAAACTGCGACAAATGGGGCCGTGATTTTACCAGTCCGGCCCACCTGGGAGTAGAT
>NC_084625.1:15963322-16015822 GCF_033978795.1 Nerophis ophidion
AAAGCTGACTGCCTGGCAACTACAGGCTTAAATAGTGCTGTGGTGCTTGAAAACAGGTGCGTGAGTTCAAATGAATCAGGTGAGTTGTGAGGACAGGTGAACTGATTGGTAGGCATGGAAACAAAACAAAACAATGGAGTGAAAAAGCAGGAACTAATGGAGTCTTGAAGATATCTAACACAACTAAACAAAACATGATCACAAAGACATGACAACTGAATTGTAACTGTCAATGTAGTCTTTTTGTGTTTTGTTCATACAGGAGAATTTATAGTAATTACACATCCAAGTAAATATCAAAAAACACATTTCATAATATATACTTGAAAATTTCTTGGAATATTTGTTTTTGTTGTGTCTTTGTGTGTGTCCCATAGCCGAATGTAATCCTTGTGTATTGCTATTAATTGGTCGTCGTACATTAATTTAAAAGATTTAAGAATTATTAATGAAAAACTGAATATTTTAATAGCCAGAGCATAAAAAAACATGTTTACTACTTTCTAAATAGGTTGTTAGTAATATTAAAAGACTTTTGTAGACATGAAGTAACAACCACAAAGCCACTTTGCAAACCTTGAAGAGCGACGTGGCCAAGTACGACTATTACTAGCACTATACCCCCTCGCGTGTTTCACAATATTCGTGGGGGCCAGAAAAAAATTATGTCACCCTCTTGTGTGCAGTGTTTCAAGCCGAAGAGTGAGCTCACACAAACAAATATGCCCCTGAAACCAGAAATAAAGAACTTTCCTGGACTTGGACTAGCTGGTGATCAACAGGTAAGAACCTTGCTAAAGGTAATGTTATGTTGTTGTTATAGAACAGAACTTCAAAATTACTAACCCCGTTTTCATATGAGTTGGGAAACTGTGTTAGATGTAAATATAAACGGAATACAATGATTTGCAAATCCTTTTCAACCCATATTCAGTTGAATGCACTACAAAGACAAGATATTTGATGTTCAAACTCATTAACTTTGTTTTTTTTTGCAAATAATAATTAACTTAGAATTTCATGGCTGCAACACGTGCCAAAGTAGTTGGGAAAGGGCATGTTCACCACTGTGTTACATCACCTTTTCTTTCAACAACACTCAATAAACGTTTGGGAACTGAGGAAACTAATTGTTGAAGCTTTGAAAGTGGAATTCTTTCCCATTCTTGTTTTATGTAGCGCTTCAGTCGTTCAACAGTACGGAGTCTCCGCTGTCGTATTTTACGCTTCATAATGCGCCACACATTTTCGATGGGAGACAGATCTGGACTGCAGGCGGGCCAGGAAAGTACCCGCACTCTTTTACTACGAAGCCAGGCTGTTGTAACACGTGGCCCGGCATTGTCTTGCTGAAATAAGCAGGGGCGTCCATGATAACGTTGCTTGGATGACAACATATGTTGCTCCAAAACCTGTATGGACCATTCAGCATTAATGGTGCCTTCACAAATGTGTAAGTTACCCATGCTTTGGGCACTAATACACCCCCATACCATCACAGATGCTGGCTTTTGAACTTTGCGCCTATAACAATCCAAATGGTTATTTTCTTCTTTGTTCTGGAGGACACCACGTCCTCTGTTTCCAAATATAATTTGAAATGTGGACTCGTCAGACCACGGAACACCTTTCCACTTTGCATCAGTCCATTTTAGGTGAGCTCGGGCCCAGCCAAGCAGGCAGCGTTTCAGGGTATTGTTGATAAATGGGTTTCGCTTTGCATAGTAGAGTTTTAACTTGCACTTACAGATGTAGCGACCAACTGTAGTTACGGACAGTGGTTTTATGAAGTGTTCCTGAGCCCATGTGGTGATATCCTTCACACACTGATGTCGGTTTTTGATGCAGTACCGCCTGAGGGCTCAAAGGTCTGTGATATCATCGCTTACGTGCAGTGATTTCTCCAGATTCTCTGAAGTTTTTGATGATTTTACGGACCGTAGATGGTGAAATCCCTAAATTCCTTGCAATAGCTCGTTGAGAAATGTTGTTCTAAAACTGTTCGACAATTTGCTTACAAAGTGGTGACCCTCACCCCATTCTTGTTTGTGAATTACTGAGCATTTCATGGAGGCTGCTTTTATACCCAGTCATGGCACCCACCTGTTCCCAATTAGCCTGCACACCTGTGGGATGTTCCGTATAAGTATTTGATGATTATTCCTCAACTTTATCAGTATCTATTGCCATTTTTCCCAACTTCTTTGTCATGTGTTGCTGCCATCAAATTCTAAAGTTAATGATTATTTGCACACAAAAAAATGTTTATCAGTTTGAACATCAAATATGTTGTCTTTGTAGCATATTCAACTGAATATGGGTTGAAAATGATTTGCAAATCATTGTATTCCGTTAAGTTATGTTTTCAGATGAAATTACATTTTGTATGTCCTTTGGAAATCAAGGTCCTAGAGTCTGGAAGAAGACAGGAGAGGCACAGAATCCACGTTGCCTGAAGTCCAGTGTCAAATTTCCACATTCGGTAATGGTCTGTGTTGCCATGTCATCTGCTGGTGTTGGTCCACTGTGTTTCCTGAGGTCTAGGGTCAATGCAGCAGTCTACCAGGAAGTTTTAGAACACTTTATGCTGCCTGCCGTGGACCAATTTTATGGAGGTGAAGATTTCATTTTCCAACATGACTTGCCACCTGCACACAGTGCCAAATCTACCAGTACCTGGTTTAAGGACCATAGTATCCCTGTTCTTGATTGGCCTGCAAACTCACCTGACCTTAACCCCATAGGTTTTCTATTGTGAAGCGGAAGATGCGAGATGCCAGACCCAACAATGCTGAAGAGCTGAAGGCCACTATTAAAGCAACCTGGGCTCTCATAACACCTGAGGAGTGCAACAGACTGGCGGACTCCATGCCACGCCGTATTGCTGCAGCAATTCAGGCAAAAGGAGCTGCAACTAAGTATTGATTGCCGTACATGCTGAAACTTTCCATGTTCATACTTTTCAGTTGGCCCACATTTCTAAAAAATATTTTTTAGTACTAGTCGTAACTAATATTCTAATTTTTTGAGATACTGAATTTGGGATTTTCAGTAATTGTCAGTACTAAACATCAACATTTAAAGAAATAAACATTTCAAATATATCACTATGTGTGTAATGAATTGATATAATATGTAAGTTTCACGTTCTGAATATAATTACTGAAATAAATAAACTTTTTCATGATATTCTAATAATATGAACAGCACCTGTATATGTAAAAGACAGACCTGTCCGTCTCGTTTGTGGAGCCAACCTGTCGGTAACTAAGGAATACAACATTAGGCGACACTATGAAACGAAACACCAGGACAAGTACAAGGACCTGGACACGACTCAACGGAGACAGAAAATAGAGGAGATGAAAAGAGGTTTGCTTTCACAACAGTATATGTTTTGTGTTTAAATGTGTATCTGTACTGTTAAACTGGTCAAACAAAATGGTTGATTATATGACCGAAATAAACTTATTTCATTCATTCATTGCTTGTTCCATATTCAGTGTTAAAGCAAATCAGTGTAGCAAAGAGAGCAATGATTAACGTTTTATTCATGCACTTTCTCTTGCTACTTCAAGGCTTGAATGATTGATTCAATCATTATTTATTTTTCAAATGTATTATTAGCCTGTGGAAAAAGCTTATTTTGATATTTACCTCAGAAGGCTGCACATAGAAAAGAGGCATTCCATTTTTATTAAAATTTTATTTGATATGCCGTTGATATTTTTTAATTATTATAATTATTATTTGAAACTCGATTTTGCATGTTACTATAAAGTTGTATAAGCCTTGCATGTTCAATATTCAATGCAAAACGTGTTTGGGTCCCTATTAAAAGGTTAATTTGTTCAACCTTGGCCCGCGGCTTTGTTCGGTTTTAAATGTTGGCCCACTCTGTGTTTGAGTTTGACACCCCTGCTATAAACAAAGTCAAGTACAAGATGAGCTTCCAAAAAATATGAAATTTCCTTTTCACAACATATTATAAATACACATGTTGTTCTGTTAGAATAGAAGAATAGAATAGAATAGACTTTATTGTCATTATATTTGCATATAATGAGATTAAAGACTCCAATTTAAGGTGCGGTTGTGGGAACAAATTTGGGGTAACACAAGAGGTAATAAAGGAAAAACTAACAATTGAAATAGACTACTATCCAGTAAAAATAACAAGCAATCCTGTACAATATACAAAACACTATAGAAATACAAAATACTGTACAATATACAGGACAAGACAAGAGTACCGAAGTAATAAATAACAATCAGTGTCGGACGTATTGCACTCGAAGGGTAGTATTGCGCAGTAGGGTATTAGGGTAGGATATTGTATAGGGGTGAATTATTATTATTATTATAAGTTACAGTTCAACGTGGTGACAGCTCTGGGGAAAAAAGCTGTCTCTGAGCCTGTTTGTTCTGGCTCTGATGCACCTGTAGCGCCTGCTCAATGGTAGCAGGTGGAACAGGTGGAAAGCCAGTGTGTGTGCTGTCTTGGTGATGTTTTTTGCTTTCTTGAGGCAACGGGGGTTATGTAAATCCTTCAGGGAGGGCAGGGGGCAGCCGATGATTTTTTTGTGCAGACTTTATGACCTTCTGAATCGCCTGTTTGTCTGCTTCAGTGCAGCTGGCGTACCACGCTGTTTTGCAGTACGTCAGCAGGCTCTCGACAGCCAAGCTATAAAAAGTCACCAACAGCTGTCTCTCCAGTCCGTTCTTCCTCAGCACCCTCTGGAAGTGGAGTCTCGGCTGGGCCTTTCGGATGACCGCAGTTGTATTTTGGATCAAGGACAGGTCAGCAGATATGAGGGTGCCGAGGAACTTGAAGGAGCTGACTCTCTCCACCTCCTCGCCGTTGATATAGATGAGTTCCTTGGTTTTTTAGGTGTTCAATGCCAGATTATTCACTGAACACCACGCTGATAGTTTCAGGACCTCATCTCTGTATGCGGGCTTCACGGTGGCAGAGGGGGTAGTGCGTCTGCCTCACAATACGAAGGTCCTGCAGTCCTGGGTTCAAATCCAGGCTCGGGTTCTTTCTGTGTGGAGTTTGCATGTTCTCCCCGTGAATGCGTGGGTTCCCTCCGGGTACTCCGGCTTCCTCCCACTTCCAAAGACATGCACCTGGGGATAGGTTGATTGGCAACACTAAATTGGCCCTAGTGTGTGAATGTGAGTGTGAATGTTGTCTGTGTTGGCCCTGCGATGAGCTGGCGATTTGTCCAGGGTGTACCCCGCCTTCCGCCCGATTATAGCTGAGATAGGCGCCAGCGCCCCCCGCAACCCCGAAAGGGAATAAGCGGTAGAAAATGGATGGATGGATCTCTGTATGCAGACTCATCCCCCCTGTAACGGGACCGTCCACCGTCGTGTCATCGGCGAACTTGATTATGGATGCGCCTGTCTTCGTGTTGTCTAAAATGCCTTAATAAATGACGTTTTTTCGGTAAATAAAAAATTAGAAAGTGTTACTAACCGTCTGAAATTTTATTGCAAATTCTCATTATACCGTTTACCATTACTTCCATCCATCCATCCATCTTCTTCCGCTTATCCGAGGTCGGGTCGCGGGGGTAACAGCCCAAGCAGGGAAACCCAGACTTCCCTCTCCCCAGCCAACTTCGTCTAGCTCTTCCCGAAAGAAACCAGAGGCGTTCCCAGGCCAGCCGGGAGACATAGTCTCCCCAACGTGTCCTGGGTCTTCCCCGTGGCCTCCTACCGGTTGGACGTGCCCTAAACACCTCCCTAGGGAGGCGTTCGGGTGGCATCCTGAGCAGATGCCCGAACCACCTCATCTGGCTCCTCTCGATGTGAAGGAGCAGCGGCTTTACTTTGAGTTCCTCCCGGATGGCAGAGCTTCTCACCCTATCTCTAAGGGAGAGCCCCGCCACACGGCGGAGGAAACTCATTTCGGCCGCTTGTACCCGTGATCTTATCCTTTCGGTCATGACCCAAAGCTCATGACCATAGGTGAGGATGGGAACGTAGATCGACCGGTAAATTGAGAGCTTTGCCTTCCGGCTCAGCTCCTTCTTCACCACAACGGATCGGTACAACGTCCGCATTACTGAAGACGCCGCACTGATCCGCCTGTCGATCTCACGATCCACTCTTCCCCCACTCGTGAACAATACTCCTAGGTACTTGAACTCCTCCACTTGGGGCAGGGTCTCCTCCCCAACCCGGAGATGGCATTCCACCCTTTTCCGGGCGAGAACCATGGACTCGGACTTGGAGTTACCGTTACTTCCCTCATCCATTAACAAGTAAAAAATCTAGGGCGGTCTTGCCGCCGTTGTCGGTCAATTTTTAGGGCGAAACACAAGGGCGGTCGCGACTTTTGCCGCAGTTAAATTCGAGCCCTGTTGTAGTTTGAACAGGACACTAACTACAACTTAGAGTTTATATCTTTTTGAATTAGGAGAATAAAAAAAAACTAAAGTTTAAACCAAAGATACTTTTGGGCAAAAGCCTTCCCAAATCAGTGAAGCGGTTTAATGAGGTTTTTACAAGTTCAAGCAGACTTTGGCTCCTCGTGACGCATTGACACATAGACGTGAAAGAGGACAAACGAAGACACACATTTCCAAGGCGGCGTGTGTTTGTCATATTGTGCCAAACAGATGGACGCGCCCCAGCTAATCCCCACGTTCTTACAGACGTCTTAGCGGGAAGACAAACACCTTCTGAAGGCAGCTGTTTGCCCGGCGCTAAATTATCTATAACAGCGAGTGGCATCAGATGGCGTGGTTCAAAGGATAAATGTTTTTTTAGTTTTTTTCACAGTGACTTACGATAACCAGATGTACGGATTAAACGCTGACTCGGACGGAACGGGCGGCGTAATCTTCGATTTCTTTTTCCTAAAGTGTATAAATAGCACAAAGCAAATCCCCTTTTCTTTGGCAAAGTTCTCTTCTTTATCTGGCCCCGTTTAAAGTGTCAGCAGTTTATATATGCTAATGCACGCTGACCTCCTTTGGATACGACGGGGGGAGAGAGAGCGGCCCACCTGGCAGAGCTTTGAAAGACGACTTAAGTGTCTTAATGTGACAAAGACAAAGACGAGGAAGCGTGTGCGGGGTCGGCGGCGTAATGAAGACCTTCTCAGGCGGTAATGGACTACGTCACAGGTATCCGCAACCATTTGTACGACATAATGTCTTCTCAGGATTCCACTTTAGAGTAGTCAGTGTACAGCAGGGATGTCAAACTCATTTTAGCTCAGGGGCCGCATGTGTCAGGCTTGCCCCTGACAGTTTGTTTGTGTTTTAGTTTTCCCTCCGTGTGTGTGTAGTATTTCCTGTCAGCACTCTTATTTTGGTTCAGTTTTCTGTTTGTCTACCTGGGCGCTCTTTCCCCTCAGATGCGGCTGATTGGCACCTGGCCACACCTGGTGTCAATCAGCCCGATTTCCTATTTAGATCTGTCTTCCCATCCAGGCTGGGCTGGATTATTGTCATTGCTACCTGTCGTGTCAATGCAGCGTTGCGGTAAGCTATATTTGGTAGCGGTTTGTAGCTTACTGTCTTTTGTTCCTCGCTTCCAAGTTTGTTTGTTCAAAGCCAAGTTTGTTATTTGATTGATTGATTGATACTTTTATTAGTAGATTGCACAGTTCAGTACATATTCCGTACAATTGACCACTAAATGGTAACACCCGAATAAGTTTTTCAACTTGTTTAAGTCGGGGTCCACGTTAATCGATTCATTATCCGTTATCCGCCTCGTGCGCGCTTTTTGTTTGTACCCTTTTGGTTTTGTTCTTGTTTTAGTATTTGTACCTTACTGTCTTTTGTTCCCTGCTTCCAAGTTCGTTTGTTCATAGCCAAGTTTGTTATCCGCCTCGTGCGCGCTTTTTGTTTGTACTCTTTTGTTCGGTTTTTGTGTTAGTGTTTTATTAAATCACGTTTACCTGCAAAATGCCTGCCTCCTTCTCTGCATCTTGGGGTTCGTCACAAACTAACTCTGACAGCATGGAGGAAAATCTGTACACACGCAAGCCGGACTATTAAAATTGTGGCATTAAAACTAAAAAATAAAGACAACTTCACCTTTGGCCAAAAGTAGAACAAACACATTCTGAAAATATTCCAATAAAAATATAGACAAAAAAAAAAGTGAATGGTATTTGTGGATAGAGTGTCCGCCCTGAGATCGGTAGGTCGTGAGTTCTAAACCCCGGCCGAGTCATACCAAAGACTATAAAAATGGGACCCATTAACTCCCTGCTTGGCACTCAGCATCAAGGGTTGGAATTGGGGGTTGAATCACCAAAAACGTGAAGTGAAGTGAAATATATTTATATAGCGCTTTTCTCTAGAGACTCGAAGCGCTTTAAATAGTGAAATCAGATATCTTAATTATCACAAAAGCTTTGTGTTGACATCAGTTCCCAGCGAGAAGACCAAAAGCTGTCTTTGAAACCTACCAAGACTTGTAACACCTGGGTGAAGTCTGGCCTGACTAAGGCTCGAAAAACTCCACTGTGTAGAGGGGAAGCAAGATGAAGGTGTTCCTGTTTTCTTTCATGTATCATAATCAATAGAAAGATATTTTTTTAACGCAAAGGACTATTAAAAGCGATGAGGAAGCAGGACCAGAATCCCCTCCAGGCGACCCCTTTTTCAACTGTTTTACAAACGTCTCTTTGAACTCTTTTACGAACCTCTTTTTTGAACTCTTTTACGACGTTTTTTGTGAACTGTATACGACCCTCGTCCCTTAGAAACAGCTGTGGTCATGTGGTCGGAGAAAGTCTAATAAAAAAGGAGGGGCAGCACGGTGGTACAGGGGTTAATGCGTCTGCCTCACAATCAAAGGTCCTGAGTATTCCTGGGCTCAATCCCAGGCTTGGAATCTTTCTGCGTGGAGTTTGCATGTCCCCCCCGTGACTGCGTGGGTTACCTCCAGGTACTCCGGCTTCCTCCCACCTCCAAAGACTTGCACCTGGGGATAGGTTGATTGGCAACACAAAATGGTCCCTAGTGTGTGAATGTGAGTGTGAATGTTGTCTGTCTATCTGTGTTGGCCCTGCAATGAGGTGGCGACTTGTCCAGGGTGTACGCCGCCTTCGGCCCGATTGTAGCTGAGAAAGGCACCAGCGCCCCCCGCGACCCTAAAGGGAATAGGCGGTAGAAAATGGATGGGTGAGTACAATCTTTTGCCAGGGCATGCTGGAGATTGTACAAGGGTACAGTCTCCAGGTGACTCTCCTCAATATTGAGTCCAAATTGAATTCTGTCTCTGTTTGATTCTTTGCTTCTTGTCTTGTTTAATAGATGTCATCAGTGTTTGAACCTGACAGTCGGCTTAAACCAATTCATGGTACCATGAATTGATTAACGTGGACACCGAATTAAACAAGTTGAAAAACGTATTCGGTTGTTACCATTACGTGGTCAATTTTAGGGAATATGTACTGTACTGTGCAATCTAATTATAAAAGTTTTGATCAATCAATCAATCACTGTGGACATGTGGGTAAAGTGTCTTTTCAAAGGACACAACAGCAAAAGCGGGGATTGAACCTGGAACCCTCAACTTGCTGGCACGGCCACTCTACCAACCGAGCTATACCGATTCCTGAGCGCGGCCACCGATGCTTTAATTTTATTGAGATACCGTGACGAGATCCTGGGGCCCATTGTTGTGCCATTCCCCCATGTTGCGGAATGACAATGCACGGCCCCATGTCGCAAGGATCTGTACACAATTCCTGGAAGCTGAAAACATCCCAGTTCTTGCACGGCCAGCATACTCTCCGGACATGTCACCCATTGAACATGTTTGGGATGCTGTGGATCAGTTTGTTCCACTTCCTGCCAATATCCAGCAACTTGGCACAGCGATTGAAGAGGAGTGGCCCAACATTCCACAGGCCATAATCAACAACCGGATCAACTCTATTTGAAGGATACGTGTTGCACTGCGTGAGGCAAATGGTGGTCACACCCGATACTGACACCCCACCCACTCAAAGTCTGAGTCCAAGGTTCTTGCCCGGAAAAGGGTGGAGTGCCATCTCCGGGTTAGGGAGGAGACCCTGCCCCAAACGGAGGAGTTCAAGTACCTAGGAGTCTTGTTCACAAGTGGGGGAAGAGTGGATCGTGAGATCAACAAGCAGATCGGTGCGGCGTCTTCAGTAATGCGGACGTTGTACCGATCCGTTGTGGTAAAGAAGGAGCTGAGCCGGAAGGCAAAGCTCTCAATTTACCGGTCGATCTACGTTCCCACCCTCACCTATGGTCATGAGCTTTGGGTCATGACCGAAAGGATAAGATCACGGGTACAAGCGGCCGAAATGAGTTTCCTCCGCCGGGTGGCGGGCCTCTCCCTTAGAGATAGGGTGAGAAGCTCTGCCATCCGGGAGGAACTCAAAGTAAAGCCGCTGCTCCTTCACATCGAGAGAAGCCAGATGAGGTGGTTCGGGCATCTGGTCAGGATGCCACCCGAAGGCCTCCCGAGGGAGGTGTTTAGGGCGCGTCCAACTGGTAGGAGGCCACAGGGAAGACCCAGGACACGTTGGGAAGACTATGTCACCCGGCTGGCCTGGGATTGCCTCGTGATCCCCCGGGAAGAGATGGACCAAGTGGCTGGGGAGAGGGAAGTCTGGGCTTCCCTGCTTAGGCTACTGCCCCCGCGACCCGACCTCGGCTAAGCGGAAGAAGATGGATGGATGGATGGATGGATGGAGTTCAACTCATGAAAAATTGGAGAAAAAAAAAAAAAAGTGTTGCGTTTATATTTTTGTTCAGTATAGATTTACCGACTGTAGTATCGACCAAACAATGATAATACACCTGGTATCGTTACTGGGGCAGCATAGCTCGGTTGGTAGAGTGGCTGTGCCAGCAACTTGAGGGTTGCAAGTTCGATTCCCGCTTGTGCCATCCTAGTTACTGCCGTTGTGTCCTTGGGCAAGACACTTTACCCACCTGCTCCCAGTGCCACCCACACTGGTTTAAATGTAACTTAGATATTGGGTATCACTATGTAAAGCGCTTTGAGTCACTTGAGAAAAGCGCTATATAAATATAATTCACTGTCAATATGTGTACTAATCCGCCCACCTGTGTTCATTTAGTAGCGCACATTTTTGGTTAGTGTTCATTTTTGCTGACGCAGCTAAAATGTGTCATCAACATACTGTCTCGCCCGGCTTGACAATTGGACATTTTTTGTCTGTTATCGTTTTTTCTGCCACATTTTTCTGTTGCGCTCTTTTCGGTGTTCTTGTAGTACCTAGTGTCTTTCGGAGACAGCAGGAGACAGGTGTCTGGAATGATTAATCGGCAGTCGGCACAATATATCTCTGGGAGACGGCATGGTGATGCCAGTTGATTATTCTACTTTTGCTTGTTACTTTCCCGCCTGGACATTTCTTCAGCATTCCACTCATGCCGCTGCATTCTAAGTTGCTCTTCTTGTCGCCAGGGTCTGCTCATTTGTAGCACACGTTTTTGCTTCCACCTTTCATGGTGACTTTTGTGTTGTAGTCGAGTCGCTCGTTGTGAACCGCCGCCGACAATAAAGGACTTTGTTGATCATATCAAGCACCATGCCGCTGCACCTGGGGGTCATGCCTGACGCTCATACATTATCATCTTATATACCAAATTTATACCATTTATGTCGTCTATTTTGTGCAACCCGAAGTAGACTTTGGATTCCAAAGCGTTAGATGGCCGTAGTGTATAGACTACGGTGTGTTGCTTTAGTCAGGAAGCAGTCTTTGCCGTTAAGTTAAATGTGCCATTTCTTTTATTTGGTCCAGTCCTACAAAGTGTTTGTACTGTAAGTATTGTACTTATAACACAGCACAATATAGTGGTACTTTTTGTATTGTAAATTCCAAACTATAAGATTAAAGGCCCCAACTTATTATCCTCCAATCAGATTGCTGGTTATTGTGGCCGAAGAGCTCAATTTTTGTTTCATCTGACATCACATGGACAAAGATAAGACCTTCTGGAGGAAAGTTCTGTGGTCAGATGAAACAAAAATTAGGCTGTAAGGCCATGATACCAAGCAATATGTTTGGAAAAGAAAAGGTGAGGCCTTTAATCCCAGGTACACCATACTTACCGTCAAGCATGGTGGTGGTAGTATTTTGCTCTGGGCTTGTGCCTCACCTTTTCTCCTCCAAACATATTGTTGGGTATTGTGGCCGAAAAGCTCAATCTTTGTTTCATCTGACACCACATGGACAAAGATAAGACCTTTGAGAGGAAAGTTATGTGGACAGATGAAACAAAAATTGAGCTGTTCAGCCACAATACCCAGCAATATGTTTGGAGGAGAAAAAGTGAGGACTTGAATCCCAGGAACACCACACCTACTGTCAAGCATGGTGTTGGTAGTATTATGCCCTGGGCCTGTGCCTCTCCTTTTCTCCTCCAAACATTGCTGGGTATTGTAGCCGAAAAGCTCAATTTTTGTTTCATATGACATCACATGGACAAAGATAAGACCTTCTGGAGGAAAGTTCTGTGGTCAGATGGAAAAAAAAAATGAGCTTTTTGGCCACAATACCCAGCAATATGTTTGGAGGAGAAAAAGTGAGGCCTTTAATCCCAGATCCCAGGAACAGCAGACCTACCGTCAAGCATGGTGGTGGTAGTATTATGCTCTGGGCCTGTGCCTCTCCTTTTCTCCTCCAAACATCTTGCTGAGTATTGTGGCCAAACAGCTCAATTGTTGTTTCATCTGACATCACATGGACAAAGATAAGACCATCTGGAGGAAACTTCTGTGGTCAGATGAAACATAAATTGAGCTGTTCAGCCACAATACCCAGCAATCACCAAAGACAGCACACACCTTGGCTTCCCCCTGTTTGGCCTGCAGACGCTACAGGTGTATCAGAGCCAGAACAAACAGGCTCAGAGACAGCTTCTTTCCCAAAGCTGTCACTATGTTGAACTCTAACTTATAATAATACTAATTCACCCCTATATAATATCCCGACCTAATACCCTACTGTGCAATACTACCCTTCGAGTGCAATACGTCCGACACTGATTGTTATTTATTACTTCGGTACTCTTGTCTTGTCCTGTATATTGTACAGTATTTTTTATTTCTATAGTGTTTTATATTCTGTACAGGATTGCTTATTATTTTTATTGGATAGTAGTCTGTTTATTTCAATTGTTTGTTTTTTCTATTAGTACCTCTTGTGTTATTTATTTTACCCCATAGTTGTTCCCACTACCGCACCTTAAGTTGGAGTCTTTAATCTTGTTATATGCAAATATATTGACAATAAAGTCCATTCAATTCTATTTTATTCAATATGTTTGGAAGAGAAAGGTGAGGCCTTTAATCCCAGGAACACCATACCTACCGTCAAGCATGGTGGTGGTAGTGTTATGCTCTGGGCCTGTTTTGCTGCCAATGGAACTGGTGCTTTACAGAGAGTAAATGGGACAATGAAAAAGGAGGATTATCTCCAAATTCTTCAGGACAACCGGAGGTTGGGTCCATACTTGCCAACCTTGAAACCTCCGATTTCGGTGGTTAAGACGGGAGGACTATATATACATCTACAATTCACCAAGTCGAGTATTTCTTATATATATATATATATATATATATATATATATATATATATATACATATATACATATATATATATACATATATATATATATATATACATATATACATATATATATATATATATACATATACATATATATATACATATATACATATATATATACATATATATATATACATATATATATATACATATACATATATATATATATACATATATATATATATATATATATATATATATATATATATATGAAACACTTGAATTTCAGTGAATTCTAGCTATATATATTTATTTTATTACATATATAAATAAAAAAAATAGTTGAATTTCAGACGGTACCTATCAAATACACAGTAATAAAAACACAGTTGTTCTACTAACTGTACTGTGCTTGCTGCTTGCTAAAAAAAAATAACAACAACACTTACCTTTCACTATTTGAGTAACATTTGTTCTGAAATTTGCGTACTGGCGAGAGTCACTTGCCGT
Source organism: Nerophis ophidion (assembly GCF_033978795.1). Taxonomy (NCBI): domain Eukaryota; kingdom Metazoa; phylum Chordata; class Actinopteri; order Syngnathiformes; family Syngnathidae; genus Nerophis; species Nerophis ophidion. The sequence continues at coordinate 15,977,385 of NC_084625.1, forward strand.
CAGGTGCGCAACACCACATAAATCTTTGTCCAATCAAAAAGCAACCCCATAACGCTATAGCCAACAGCTTGCTGCGAGGTGGTTCTCCCAGGAAGGCAGACGGACTACTCGGGACATGGCATTTAGGTAAAAACATGATTTAATTTTAACTAAAAAAATATACAAACAAAAATCGCTCACAGCAGAGGCACAACTTGGGCTAAAAAACAAAGCTAACGCATAAACAGACTAAGAACATAAATCAAACAAAACTTACTTGGCATGGCATGAAGCACGAAACTATGGCAAGGCATGAAACAAGTCAGCACAGGGCGACTGACTGGCAAAGACGAGCTTAAATATTCCCTCTGATTAGTGCTCGGGAAGCAGGTGAGCGGGCATTTTGTCCACCAGAGACAGGTGGACAAAATGAGTAACCAAGGAAACCAGACAAGGGAGTGGAAAAAAACAGGAACTTAAAGAGTCCAAAGGACAAACAGCACATGGCCAAACAAAAACATGATCAAGAGACATGACAATTTATTTATTATTGGTTAGCTTCAGAATAACAATGTTATTAAAAAGAATAAGAGACTTATTATACTCTAAAAATGTTGGTCTTACTTAAAAATGCACGCATTTAGTTGAACTCAGTGTTAAAAAATATGATATGGCTCTCACGGAAATACATTTTGAAATATTTGGCTTTCATGGCTCTCTCAGCCAAAAATGTTCCCGACCCCTGGCCTAGAATGAAGGTTTTAGAATGGCCTTTCAAAAGTCCTGACTTAAACGTGTGGACAATGCTGAAGAAACAAGTCTATGTCAGAAATCCAACACTGAACTGCACCAATTTTTGTCAAGAGTCGTGGTCAAAAAATTCAACCAGAAACTTGTGGATGGCTACCAAAAGCGCCTTATTGCAGTGAAAGTGAAGTGAAGTGAAGTGAATTATATTTATATAGCGCTTTTCTCCAGTGACTCAAAGCGCTTCACATAGTGAAACCCAATATCTAAGTTACATTTAAACCAGTGTGGGTGGCACTGGGAGCAGGTGGGTAAAGTGTCTTGCCCAAGGACACAACGGCAGTGGCTAGGATGGCGGAAGCGGGAATCGAACCTGCAACCCTCAAGTTGCTGGCACGGCCGCTCTACCAACCGAGCTATACCGCCCCTTGCCAAGGGTACATGCAAGCAAATATTGCTATATCACAAAAAAAAATAAGAGTTGTAGAAATAATTGGAAACTCAAGACAGCCGTGACATTATGTTCTTTACAAGTCTATGTCAACTTTTGACCACGACTGTATATAATTAGGAGGCGGAATATTAAAAGGATGGCGGCATCATTTCGCACTGCGTCGTGCCGCCATTGACCTCAGCGCCCACGAAAGTAACGGCGGCCCACGTCGTGTGCGGCGAGTACCTGGCGTCAACAGGATGACAGAGGTGACGATCAGCGAGCAGATGACCAGAATGACAAGGAGGGCGATCGCTATTCCCTTCCAGTTCCTCTGCGGCGGGTTGCTGCCCACCAGCTCCTGCGGGGGGGACGAGAGAGACAGAGACTGATGCTTCGGGGGAGTCAATCAGGGCGCAATTTGTGCGGCGATGAAGACAGGATGACAGAAAATTGAAAGGAGCAGGGTGTGGGGGGGAAATAAGAAATGCGAGATCATCGCTCGACGTGTAATGAGATGATGCACAATATTGATGGGGGGAGGGGAAATGGAGCGGGGGGGGGGTCAAAGAATGACTTCAAGGAGAAGCAAGAGGAGGAATGAATTTTCCTAATGATCCAAACACGAGCACGCCGACGCCCGAACACAACCTGTGACACATCTGTTCATTGAACGCCTCGCAGCAAAGGTGTGGAACGGAGGAGGGGGTCCGATGTGAGAAACAACCTTGAGAAGGCTCTGTGTGTGTGTGTGTGTGTGTGTGTGTGTGTGTGTGTGTGTGTGTGTGTGTGTGTGACGACAGCACATTCATTAACTTCAAGGGAAAGCAACATCAGCATCGCAACAGAACGCCGCGTGTTTTCACAGGCATTTTGTACAAATTACGATGATATAAACTGACTTTTGTTTGTTTGGATGGCATAAAAAAAGATTACTTGGAGGCTTTGTAGTAACACAAAAAAAAAAAAGGAGACTTTATGTGTGGCTCTGCCTGGCCTGAAGGCTGATTAGACGCAAAATAACAAGGCAATGAAAACGAATGTAGCCGGTTTTTATGTTTAAATGTAAATATAAAAATAAATATTGTTTTTGTTATAATGATTATTAGTTTGAACCGATATTTGGAGGCAATATTATTAGCAGTAAAAGTTATTTGCTCCGCTGTGAACGGGACTCTCGCTGCTGTGTTGGATCCGCTTTGGACTGGACTCTTGCGACTGTGTTGGATCCAATATGGATTGAACTTTCACAGTATCATGTTAGACCCGCTCGACATCCATTGCTTTCCTCCTCTCCAGGGTTCTCATAGTCATCATTGTCACCGACGTCCCACTGGGTGTGAGTTTTCCTTGCCCTTATGTGGGACTACCGAGGATGTCGTAGTGGTTTGTGTTGTGGTTTGTGCAGCCCTTTGAGACACTAGTGATTTAGGGCTATATAAGTAAACATTGATTGATTGATTGATTGATTTAAAGGCCTAATGTATTTTTATTCCCATTGTTGCTTTTTACTTTTTATTCTTATTGTAATATTTCTCTATTTTGTTTCCATTTAAACCCCCATTATTTACTTTTTTTAAATTGATCTCAACTCTGTACATTGCTGCTGGAATTTAAATTTTCCTGAAGGAACTCCCCTGAAGGAATCAATAAAGTACTATCTATCCATCTATCCATCTATCTATCTATCCATCTATCTACTTATCTACTGAAACCCACTACTACCGACCACGCAGTCTGATAGTTTATATATCAATGATGAAATATTAACATTGCAACACATGCCAATACGGCCTTTTTAGTTGACTAAATTGCAATTTTAAATTTCCCGCAAGTTTCGTCTTGAAAACGTCGCAGAATGCTGAGGTGTACGCGTGACGTCACGGACTGTTAGGAAATACAAGCGCTGCACACACACACACAGCTAAAAGTCGTCTGCTTTAACTGCATAATTACATAGTATTTTGGAGATCTGTGTTGCTGAATCTTTTGCAATTTGTTCAATTAATATTGGAAACGTCAAAGTAGAAAGATGGAGTTGGGAAGTTTTAGCCTTTAGCCACACAAACACACGGTGATTCCTTGTTTAAAATTCCCGGAGGTGAAACTTTACTATGGATCACAGCGGTCAAGCGAACATGGATCCCGACCACTTGTCAACCAGCAGGTTTCGGTGAGAAAATTGTAGTAAAAAGTCGCTTCTTACCAGAGATCAGCTGAGCTTGCGCAGTCCATAAAGCTGCCGTCGACTTCCCTGAGACACTGGCGTCAAGACACCCGAGGACAAACCCCTCCGACTATCAGGTACTATTAAACTCACTAAAACACCAGCAACACAATAGAAAGATAAGGGATTTCCCAGAATTATCCGAGTAAATGTATCTAAAAACATCTGAATCCGTCGGCTATCAATATCCTCAAACACAAATCTTTCATCCTCGCTCAAATTAATGGGGAATTGTCGTTTTCTCGGTCCGAATAGCTATTTTTGTTGGATTTTCCCATTAAAAACAATGTGAGGATGTGAGGAGCCATCAACGGGTGACGTCATCGTTTGCGACTTCCGGTAAAGGCAGGGCTTTTCTATTAGCGACCAAAAGTTGCGGACTTTATCGTCGATGTTTTCTACTAAATCCTTTCAGCAAAAATATGGCAATATCGCAAAATGATCAAGTATGACACATAGAATGGACCTGCTATCCCCGTTTAAATAAGAAAATCTCATTTCAGTAGGCCTTTAAACATGAATAGCATACGTCTTGTTGTATAATCACTCTCCATACAGAAATAGATGATATCTGTCTTACATAATGTTAGCTTCCTCTCTTTGTTTATAATGTATATTTTCTGCTGGGTCTAGTCTCTATATATATTGCATTTATTATATAAACATTTGAGATGTCCAATAATGGCTTTTTTGCCGATATCCGATATTACGATATTGTCCAACTCTTAATTACTGATTCCGATTGTGGAGAGGCAGAGCCGGCGAACGAGCAGCGGGGCAGGGCATGCTGGAGGCAAGGAGGCGGAGAATGCGGCCGAGCGGAGAGGCGGGGCGTGCCGGGAGCGAGATCCGGTGCGTGGCTCGCACACCGGTACACAATTAACTTATCTCCTCACTATGTATAAAAGGGGAGAAGGAGTAGAGATCGGGGCAGAAGGAGGAGGAGAGCCCGCAGCAGTGCACGAGGAGCGAAAACAACAGAGAGTAAGACGACGACGGCGTGGGTGGCTGAAAAGCAACCGAGGAGCGAGCAGCAGAGAAGGAGCTGAAAAGCGACCCGACCTGAAGACAAGTTTTTATTGCAAAATAAAGCGAGTCAAACCTACTCGAAAGCAATGTCCTTCCTTGATGGTCCTGAGAACCCACACGACGACGGCAGGAGTCCGTCACACCGATATCAACCGATACCGATATATACAGTCGTGGAATTAACACATAATTATGCCTAATTTTGATGTGATGCCCCGCTGGATGCATTAAAGAATGTAACAAGGTTTTCCAAAAGAAATCAACTCAAGTTATGGAAAAAAAATGCCAACATGGCACTGCCGTATTTATTATTGATGTCATGCCTCAAAACAGCAGCTTGAAATTTGTGACATGCTCTCCCTAAGAGAGCATGAGGGGGTTGAGTTGGCCGGGGTTGGGGGGGCGTGGTTGAGTTGAGGGGTAGAAGGTAGCGGGGGGTGTATATTATAGTGTCCCGGAAGAGTTAGTGTTGCAAGGGATTCTGGGTATTTGATCTGTTGTGTTTGTGTTGTGTTACGGTGCAGATGTTCTTCCGAAATGTATGCGCATATTTGTAACCGTGTTAAAGTTGTTTATACGGCCACCCTCAGTGTGACCTCTATGGCTGTTGACCAAGTATGCCTTGCATTCACTTGAGTGTGTGAAAAGCCGTCAATATTATGTGACTTGGTCGGCACGCAAAGGCAGTGCCTTTATGGTATATTGGCACTCTGTATTTCTCGCTACGTCCGTTTACACAGCGGCATTTTAAAAAGTCATACATTTTACTTTTTGATACCGATCATTTTGAAACCGATACCGATGATTTCCGGTATTACATTTTAAAGCATTTACGATATTATCGGCAGTTCGATGTTATCGGACATCTCTAATAAATATATAATATAATGTATCAGTATGTGTGATATACTGTATATATTATATGTAAATATTAATTGTGTTGTATTTTATATTACTACTATGGTACATTTTCAGTCTACTTTATACATGCATTATCCTTTCCATCCTTTGTAACTGAGCCACTGTGTGGAACAATTTCCCTTGTGGATCAATAAAGTTTGTCTCAGTCTAAGCCAGTAAACAGCTGAACGAGGCTTTAAGTTGCTTTTTTAACATAAATTTTTAGGAAACGTTTTATACGGTGCTATTATTGTGTTTAATTTAGCAGGAAAAAAACATCAGGGGATTTCACAAAAAATGCCTTTATAATGTGTGTCCACAGCAGGGAAAGAATTCATAAGGCCCCCGATTCCTGGGTGAAGGGTTAAATATTTTGCAATGCATTCTGCTGAAAATGATGGAAAGTGTCACTCTTTTTAGCAACTGACCTTGAGGTCAAAGTTGGAATTGTCACAAAATCCATTTTAAGATATTCCACACTCTACTGCCATCTGGCGGCAAAATTGGATAGTGCACCCCCCCCATTCCCAAATTTTCACGTTTCACGAGTTAGGTAAACCGTGAGAAATGGGGCCAGTGTATGTAAGAGCATTTGAGTAGTGTTTGTGAGAGCATTTGAGTAGTGTGTGTGTGTGTAAGAGGTCATTCTGAATAATGTCCCTAACAGCCCCTCATATATATGAATCCCCTTCCCACTGAAGCCTGTTTTTATGTATATTTTTTAAACAAATCAGAGAGCAACATTTTTTTTTTCAGGGGCGATACATATGTCGATTATTTGTATTAAATGAGGCCGATAATTGATATTTGGAGCCGATATGAATTTAAAGTAAATGGGAAAATTGGGATTTCTCTACAATAGCAATAACTTGACATTTACAACTTTTTTACAATTGACTATCAGATTTGACACATGGTAAGGTTTTGTCGTGAAAAATATTGCAAACATTTAAATAAAATAAATTCTGTGCTCATTTTTCAAGCTGGCTGACATAATTTTTTCATCATTTCAAAGTATGAGAATGTCTGAGCTGCTGCCTACTCTTCTTTACTATTAGTCAAACTATTAACACAATGTTTGATTTTCTTGGCAGAGATATCTTTTCTGCTGTCTTCATGTCTATCCATCCCTGTCTCGCTGATATTTGATTGAATCATGGAACTCGCTGCGCTCCATTAATGAGCACGTGCTCAAAAGTGTTGCCAAGGCTTGTCTTGTTTTTCAACCACAGTGCCGTGGCACACTAACGTACTGTGAGATCTTGTCTGGTGGGCCGTGGGAGATTATGTAATTTCACCTAATTGGGTTAAAAATATTTTTTTGCAAACCAGTAATTAAAATACCCAAATTTGCCGTTTTTGAGTGTTGGTGCTGTCTAGAAATCGGCAAAGTAACTGTGTAATACTCTTCCATATCAGTAGGTGGCAGCAGGTAGCTAATTGCGTTGTAGATGTTGGGAACATGATTTGTCGTGATCACAATATGCAGACGACAGTGGGAGGCAGAGTGCAGGTATTAAGGTATCTCATGCTTAAACCGAAAATAAACAAAAAGCAAGTGCCGCTAAGAAAAGGTATTGAAGCTTAGGGATGGCTATGCAAAAAGCAGCTAAAACTGGCTGCAAAGTAAACTAAAACAGAATACATGACGACAGCAAAGACTTACAGCATGTGGAGCAGCAGATGGCGTCCACAAAGTACACCCGTACATCACATGACAATCAACAACAAAACTAGGAGCGCAAGACAAGAATTAAAACACTACACACAGGAAAACACCATTGAACTCCAAAAAAGTCACGGCGTGATGTGACAGGTAGTGACAGTACACCTACTTTGAGACAAGAGCTGTAGTGATGCATGCTTGGTTATGGTTTGAATTCATATCTAAACAATTGCAAGAACGACTTTTTACTGTCAATATCAGCTGTTTCATTTTTTATGGTTTCTGCTGGTGGTGTCCCTCGAGATTTTTTCAATGAAAAAAAATAAATAACCGTTGGCTCAGAAAAGGTTGAAAGACACTAGTCTAGGGTACAAGTCGCAAAATTGGAACCGGGAAGAAGACAGTATTCTTCTTCCTCCAAACACGACGAGTTGAGTTTATACCAAAAAGTTCTATTTTGGTTTCATCTGACCACATGACAATCTCCCAATCCTCTGCTGTATCATCCATGTATCCATTTTGGTATAAACTCAACTCGTCGTGTTTGGAGGAAGAAGAATACTGAGTTGCATCCCAAGAACACCATACCTACTGTGAAGCATTGGGGTGGAAACATCATGCCTTGGGGCTGTTTTTCTGCTAAGGGGACAGGACGATTGATCCGTGTTAAGGAAAGAATGAATGGGGCCATGTATCGTGAGATTTTGAGCCAAAACCTCCTTCCATCAGTGAGAGCTTTGAATGGTTGACCAAATACTTATTTTCCACCATAATTTACAAATAAATTATTTATAATTCCTACAATGTGAATTCCTGGAATTTTTTTTCACATTCTGTCTCTCACAGTTGAAAAGTACCTATGATGAAAATAACAGACCTTTGTCATCATTTTAAGTGGGAGAACTTGCACAATCGGTGGCTGACTAAATACTTTTTTGCCCCACTGTATATATCATGTATCGTGACATGGCCTAAAAATGTCGATATATTAAAAAAAAGGCCATATCGCCCAGCCCTATATCAGCCAATCTCTGAAAAATGATATAGCTTTTGGCAATATTTGTCTTTGTTTTTTTTTTTTTAAGTGGAGCAACCCAAACGTCACTAACATGCACACAAGTGTAGTCATTTAAACGCCCTCATCACTTATTTCCTCCAGTAATTGCTGATCGAGTGCTCGTGTGACCGTTTCAATCGGCCCCTGGGAGGCCAAACTCTCTATAGAGCATGATTAACTTCCTAATTAGTTTATGGAAGATAAAGAAGAGGGTGAAGCGAGACACTAATGAGAACACGCCGAGTGGCCGGGCGAGCGAGCGGACCTCTGGGTGACCCTCAATACCACACACTTTATTGAAAAAATGGTCGATGTTATGTCCATTAATCACCTCAGAAACTTGGTATGATTAAAGGGCAGTGCAACACAAAGGGGAACCAAAGATGAAACTTTGGCCATGAGGTGTGTTTGCCTGCCTCACACCGTATGTTCCGGACTGTAAGGCTTACTTAAAATCCTTTTTTTTTTTTCTTCCAAAACTCGACAGTGCGCCTAATGTAAGGAATAAGTTTCGTTGAGCTTACTCACCTCAAAGCTATTTTACAAACCCTGTTTCCATATGAGTTGGGAAATTGTGTTGGATGTAAATATAAACAGAATACATCCATCCATCCATTTTCTACCGCTTATTCCCTTTTGGGTAAGCGGGGGGTGCTGGCGCCTATCTCAGCTACAATCGGGCGGAAGGCGGGGTACACCCTGGACAAGTCGCTATCTCATCGCAGGGCCAACACAGATAGACAACATTCACACTCGCATTCACACACTACGGCCAATTTAGTGTTGCCAATCAACCTATCCCCAGGTGCATGTCTTGGGAGGTGGGAGGAAGCCGGAGTACCTGGAGGGAACCCACGCATTCACGGGGAGAACATGCAAACTCCACACAGAAAGATCCCGAGCCTGGATTTGAACCCAGGACTGCAGGACCTATAATACAATGATTTGCAAATCATTTTCAAACCATATTCAATTGAATGCACGATAAAGACAAAATATTTGATGTTCAAACTCATAAAATTCCTTTTTTTTTTTTGCAAATAATAATTAACATTGAATTTTATGGCTGCAACACGTGCCAAAGTAGTTGGGAAAGGGCATGTTCACCACTGTGTTACATCACCTTTTCTTTTAACAATGACTATTTGCTCACACAGTTAAAGTCAAAGTTAAAGTACCAATGATTGTCACACACATACTAGATGTGGCGAAATTATTCTCTGCATTTGACACATCCCCCTTGATCACCCACTGGGAGGTGAGGGGAGCAGTGGGCAGCAGTGATGGTGATTTAACCCGCAATTCCAACCCTTAATGCTGAGGGCCAAGCAGGGAGGTAATGGGTCCCATTTTTATAGTCTTTGGTATGACTCGGCCGGGATTTGAACTCACGACCTACTGATCTCAGAGAGGACACTCAAACCACTAGGCCACTGAGTAGTTGTGGACAAAGGGGTGTAACTTGCCCCATCCTTTCTTGTGAAGGACTGAGCATTTTTTGGGAAGCTGTTTTTATACCCAATCATGGCACCCACCTGTTCCCAATTAGCCTGCACACCTGTGGGATGTTCCAAATAAGTGTTTGATGAGCATTCCTCAACTTTATCAGTATTTATCGCCACCTTTCCCAACTTCTTTGTCACGTGTTGCTGGCATCAAATTCTAAAGTTAACTATCATTTGCAAAAAAAAATGTTTATCAGTTTTAACATCAAATATGTTGTCTTTGTCGCATATTCAACTGAATATGGGTTGAAAATGATTTGCAAATCACTGTATTCCGTATATATTTACGTCTAACTCAATTTCCCAACTCATATGGAAACGGGGTTTGTATTTGGTACATGGTGTAATAATAAGTGTGACCAGTAGATGGCTGTCAAACATAAGAGATAAGTGTAGACTGCACTATGATGGCAATACGTCTCGAGTAAACAACAGCAACATTTTAAATGTTGGTATCTGTGCGCACGTTTTGACAAATGCCATCCATCCATGGTGTAATGATAAGTGTGACCAGTAGATGGCTGTCAAACATAAGAGATAAGTGTAGACTGCACTATGATGGCAATACGTCTCAAGTAAACAACACCAACATTTTAAATGTTGGTGTCTGTGCGCACGTTTTGACAAATGCCATCCATCCATCCATTTTATACCGCTTGTCCCTTTTGGGGTCGCTGGAGCCTATCTCAGCTGCATTCAGGCGGTAGGCGGGGTACAGCCCTGGACAAGTCGCCACCTCATCGCAGCGTTTTGACAAATGTCCACTTTTAGTTATACCGAATTATAGGGACGGCGTGGCGCGGTTGGGAGAGTGGCCTTGCCAGCAACCTGAGGGTTCCTGGTTCAATTCCCACCCTCTACCAACCTCGTCACGTCCGTTGTGTCCTTGGGCAAGACGCTTCACCCTTGCTCCTGATGGGTCGTGGTTAGGGGCCTTGCATGGCAGCTACCGCCATCAGCGTGTGAATGTGTGTGTGAATGTGTCAGGACTAGGACTCTGGCGTGGATTGTTTTCCCGAGGTGCAAAGCGACCCCCTGGTGTCAGTCTACCGTCATCTCCCCTTAGTCTTTGGGGAGTGACTTATATCAGCAAAGCGACTAAATCGCATGTAAGCACAGCACTGCGGCTGACGCCTGTGTCTTCAGTCACAACAGGAACAGAGTGATCCTTCCACTCGGTATCTACACAGGTGCGACACGGGCGGCCATGAGCGTACCGGAGCCCAACTCCCACGAGGTTCCCGCAGGCGGGCAAATCTCTTTGTCAGTCTCCACGCATTCATCTTCCTTTACAACGCCGGAACAACGCGGAACCCTTTCTGTCCGTTTCATCACGTTTTACCCGCGGCGAGAGAAGCCGACGCGTCTGCAAATGCGATCCGCCCAAGCGCCGCCGATTCGCCTTCATCATTTTACATTAAACACGGGCCGAGCGCGAGCGTGACACGTAATGTGCACACTGTGATGAATTGCTCGGCGGCGCTGTGCGCCTCATTGTGTGGACACGAGCTTCTAAAGCGCCGTCCGGAACAAGCCGCAGACAATAGGGACGGCTTTAGCTCGGTCTGCGGAAACACGCGAGCAGGCTTTAAGCTAGGACAGGGGTCGGCAACCCAAAATGTTGAAAAAGCCATATTGGACCGAAAATACCCCCCCAAAAAATCTGTCTGGAGCAGCAAAAAATGAAAAGCCGTATATAAGTGTTATAATATATGATGCAAGTGTCTATATTAGCCTACTATCAAAATGACTGTGTCGCAGGCTGACACAAATCTTCCTTGACAGAAATGTTGAAATACAATATTTATTCTACCCATTTTTACAACATTGGAAAACATTAGTAAAACAGAGGCTTCCCAGAGGGTGAGATAACGTTTAGATCAGGGTGTCCAAATTTTTTCCACTGAGGGTCGCACACTGAAAAATCAAAGCAAGCGGGGGCCATTTTGATATGTTTTTATTTCAATATATGTGTAAAAATATACATTTAAGCCTCCACTTAGGCTTGATCCCAGGGACCCCAAAGGATTTTGGTCAAAAAAAATATTTAAAATTTGTCATTATTTTGTATTATTGTTATTCAAGGTTTAAATCTCTAGATCAGTGGTTCTCAACCTTTTTTCAGTGATGTACCCCCTGTAAACATTTTTTTAATTCAAGTACCCCCTAATCAGAGCAAAGCATTTTTGGTTGAAAAAAAACAGATAAAGAAGTAAAATACAGCACTATGTCATCAGTTTCTGATTTATTCAATTGTATAACAGTGCAAAATATTGCTAATTTTTAGTGGTCTTTCTTGAACTATTTGGAAAAAAAGATATAAAAATAACTAAAAACTTGTTGAAAAATATACAAGTGATTCAATTATAAATAAAGTTTTGTACACATAGAAGTAATCATCAACTTAAAGTGCCCTCTTTGGGGATTGTAATAGAGATCCATCTGGTTTCATGAACTTAATTCTAAACATTTCTTCACAAAAAAAAAAATCTTTAACATCAATATTTATGGAACATGTCCACAAAAAATTGTAGCTGTCAACACTGAATATTGCATTGTTGTATTTCTTTTCACAGTTTATGAACTTACATTCATATTTTGTTGAAGTATTATTCAATAAATGTATTTATAAAGGATAAAAGATTTGTTGCTTTTTTTTTTTTTTTTTAGAATAATTTTGAAAAATCTCACGTACCCCTTGGTATACTTTCAAGTACCCCCAGGGGTACGCTTACCCCCATTTGAGAACCACTGCTCTAGATCAACATTAGGTCTATCTGTCAATATCACGTTTTTAAAGATTTAAGTTGTATGCCCTTTTTGTCAAAAAAAAAAACCCTGTTATGTTATGCAAAAAAACAAAAAATATGCAATAGTTTCCCCCAATAGAATTTTAAAGTGGAATATTTGAGATTGGAGCCTTAAAAATGTCAACACATAATACCATTGATTTCAATTTGTTATTATTTTTTTTAGCAATGACACAGAAAAAAAAATCGCACTAAAATTACTGGGGGTTCAAAAGGGTCCTACTCATTAAAAATAAAAAAGTTTTTTTTTTTTACTGTTTACTTTAAACACTTACTATGAGATCAACTTTAGATCCATCTGTCAATTATAACTTTTATTGTTGTTTATGTTTTTTGTTTGTTCTAATTAGGCCCTTATTTAGAAAAAAACAACTTTGTTTTGTATATAGAGAACACAAAATATGATACATTTTCCCCCAAAAATAACTCAAAGAGGAATATTTAATGTGACATTTATTTTTATAAATTTTTTTTTTTAAAGAAAATAACAGCCTGCATGGCACCTTTGTGTTATTAGAGTAAACATTGCAACATTTTCTTGTCACATTACACCTGTTTACTATTTTATACCACCTTTTCTTTTTTTTGTTTTTTTTAATCGTGTTTTTAGAATGTGCTTAGGTCCGTTAAAAAACTACCCCTGGTTTAGATATTACTGGCTTAGAATGGGCAATGGTCCAAGTTAAAGAAAATGGCGGGCTGTCTTCTTCGAATGGATTTATAACAATCTATGCAAACTGAAATGCAGGCAAAAATTACATATAGATAATATGTCATTAGAAATGCAGATATAAATTAAATAGACAAAGGACATAAGAAACTAAATGAGCTCAAATATACATACAACTGAGGCATAATGATGCAATATGTACGTAAAACTATCCTAAATTGCATGTTAGCATTGATGGACTGACCACATATGCCTGATTAGCACTCCGCACAAGTCAATAACATCAACAAAGCTCACATTTGTGCATTCACACACAGCATAAATAGTTTGGTGGACAAAATGAGACAAAAAAGAGTGGCGTAAAACAAGAAAGTTGTACATGTAAACAAACTCTGGTGAGTTCAAGGACTGCCAAAATTAGTTGGACAAAACGGCACTTGCCAAATACTCATCAGAAAAGCATGTTTGATATAAATAGTGGGATTGTCCTCCTAGAGAAACCCTATTAAAAAAAAAAAAAAAAAAAAAAAATTCCCATCTTTTTCTATTTTCATATATTTTTGAAAAGCTCCAGGGAGCCGCTAAAGAGCCGCAGGTTGAAGACCCCTGATCTAGGACTAAGATGGCGCTCTGACTGTACGTCTTTACCTTCTCTGGAAAAGAGAGTAATAAATACTCGTGGTTATACCCCACTTTTCAGAATATTCGGTCTTTGATGGACATTTTATCTAAGGCCTTGTTCACACTGCAGGTCAATTCCCATTGTTTCGGATCACCTACATCCGCGGTCCTCTCCAAGGTTTCTCATTGTCACCCCACTGGGTTGAGTTTTTCCTTGCGCTGATATGGGATCTGAAACAAGGATGTCGTTGTGGCTTATGCGGCCCTTTGAGACACTTGTGATTTAGGGCTGTATAAAGAAATATTGATTGATTGATTGATAATTGTGCAAAGCTGGACAGTCAGTCAACATCTCAATGTCCCCCAATAAGCACACAAAGTTGGATCTCTTCCTCCATTTTAGTCGAGTCATTTACAAAAGGTGACCATGGTAGGAGCTCGCAGCTACACAACAGCTAAGCATACCATAGCAACACAGGCTAGATCAAGGGTGTCAAACTCTTTTTAGCTCAGGAGGAAAATCTATTCCGAAGTGGGCCGGGATGGTAAAATCCCGGCATGATAATTTAAAAATAAAGACAACTCCAGGTTCTTTTCTTTGTTTTACTTTGGCACAAAAATAGAACATTCTTAAAACGTACAAATCACAACTAATCCTCTGGACAAAAACACTTCAAATTTCTTGAAAATTCTGAGGAAATCGGTGCCGCTTCAAAAACACAATGAGCTTGGACTTCGTCTCAGTGTATCGACAAAGCCAGGATTAAACTTTAAATCACAGTCTTTCTGGGATTGAACAAAAAAAAACAACATGTAAAATTTTCTAGGTATCCAACACCTCTGTCATGTCCACATACACTAAATTGCCAAAAGTATTCGGCCACCCATCCAAATGATGAGAATCAGGTGTCCTAATCACTTGGCACAAGTGTATAAAATCAAGCACTTAGGCCTGGAGACTGTTTCTACAAATATTTGTGAAAGAATGGGCCGCTCTCAGTGATTTCCGACGTGGAATTGTCATAGGATGCCACCCGTGCAACAAATCCAGTCGGGAAATTGCCTCGCTCCTAAATATTCCAAAGTCAACTTTATTATAAGAAAAGTGAAGAGTTTGGGAACAACAGCAACCCAGCCACCAAGTGGTAGACCACATAAACTGACCCAGAGGGGTCGGCGGATGCTGATGGGCATAGTGCAAAGACATTCTGCAGAGTCAGTTGCTACAGACCTCCAAACTACATGTGAACTTCCAATTAGCCCACATACAGTACCCAGAGATCTTCATGGAATGGATTTCCATGGCCGAGCGGCTGCTTCTTAGCCATACATCACCATGTCCAATGCAAAGCGTGGGATGCAGTGGTGTAGAGCACGTCGCCACTGGACTGAGCAGTTTTTTCATCTGGCAAACTGATGGACCAGTCTGGGTTTGAAGGTTGCCAGGAGAACGGTACATTTCGGGCTGTTTGGGCCGAGTGTGAAATTTGGTGGAGGAGGAATTATGGTGTGGGGTTGTTTTTTCTGGAGTTGGGCTTAGCCCATTAGTTCCAGTGAAAGGAACTTTGAATGCTCCAGGATACCAAAACATTTTGGACAATTCCATGGGATGACACTTCAAGTTCATATGTGAGTCAAGGCAGGTGGCCAAATACTTTTGACAATATCTTGTATCAATCAACAAAGCGTACCAAACGGAGGAAACGACTATTTTAAAGGGTTAAGTTCACTCTTCTTGTGTTTGACAGACATTTTGGGAGCACTGAGGGTGTCGAATGACCATGTGTCCGACGCAGAAGACATAAAACGGTAGGTTTTAAGTTGGCCCCGATATCAACCGTTTGCTTGCCTAGCAGAATTGCTATTGTGACATCTAGTGGACACATTTAGAACAGCAGTTTCTTTCGTTTAAAGTTTTTCTTTTAAAAATGCAGCTCATTTTTAGACTTGGCAAACTCATCACGCGTGCCAGAAAAAAATTGTTTGCGGATTGGAACCGTACGTTTGACACCCCTAAACTAGACATTCGCAATAAGTGTCCTTAAAGGCCTACTGAAAACCACTACTACCGACCACACAGTCTGATAGTTTATATATCAATGATGAAATATTAACATTGCAACACATGCCAATACGGCCTTTTTAGTTTACTAAATTACAATTTTAAATTTCCCGCGGAGTTTCTTGTTGAAAACGTCGCGGGATGATGACGCGTGTTTGTGACGTTATTGGTTGGAGGGGATATAATAGCCCAGCACCACACACGGCTAAAAGTCGTCTCTTTTCATTGCATAATTACACAGTAATTTCGACATCCGTGTTGCTGAATCTTTTGCAATTTGTTCAATTAATAATGGAGACTATAAAGAACAATGCTGTTGGTGAAAAGCGGTGGATTGCAGCTGCCTTTAGCACCGAAACACAGCCGGAGGGATCTCCTCCTGTAGCTCAAAAAGGCAGCTGTGATCTTGGCTCCCCGGCTTCTCTCAGAGACACTGGCGTTCACCGCAGCCATCCGACTTTCAGGTATGACTTTACAACCTCACTAAAACACTATTAAAACAATAAGCAGATAAGGGATCTTTCAGAATTATCCCGGTAAATGTGTCTAATAACATCTGAAACGGTCCCACTGCCGCCACCTAGAGCCGTTGCCTTTTTTTTTTTTTTTGTGCTTCACTCTAACTTTCCTCATCCACACATATTTCATCCTCACTCAAATTAATGGGGAAATTGTCGATTTCTCGGTCCGAATAGCTCTTGCTGCTGGAGGCTATGATTGTAAATAATGTGAGGATATGAGGAGCCTGTGACGTCACACGTACATCATCAGCTACTTCCGGTAAAGGCAAGGCTTTTTTATTAGCGACCAAAAGTTGCAAACTTTATCGTCGATGTTCTCTACTAAATCCTTTGAGCAAAAATATGGCAATATCGCGAAATGATCAAGTATGACACATAGAAAGGACCTGCTATCCCCGTTTGAATAAGAAAATCTAATTTCAGTACGCCTTTAATTGGACATTATTGCAGTCTAAATGGGTAAACGGGCTATCCTTGTATAGCGCTTTTCTACCTTTTTTTTAAGGAACTCAAAGAGCTTTGACACTATTTCTACATTCACACACTGATGGCGGGAGCTGCCATGCAAGGCCCCACATATGCAGTCCTCACCAAGGTTTCTCATAGTCACTGTCACCGACGTCCCACTGGGGTGAGTTTTTCCTTGCCCTTATGTGGGCCCTACCAAGGATGTTGTTGTGTTTTGTGCAGCCCTTTGAGACGCTTGTGATTTAGGACTATATAAATAAACATTAATTGATTGATTGACTTTTGCTGTGCTTAGTGGGCCTTGGCTTTTTCCCCACCGACCACAGAAGAACTTGTTTTGTTAGTATTCATGGTGTGCACTTCTGCCCCATCGCTTTTTGTTACCCATTCTTGGACTTCTAATTTTTTTTTCCCTTTTTGTATTCAACCTTGCTTCCCGTTTCATAAGAGCTACTATATCTTTGTGAATAAGTTGTATCAGGACAACATTAAAAGTGACCCGGTACAATTTCCCTAACACCCAGTTTGGTCAAACCTGCTGTCTTCCAGAAAGAAGCAGACAGAAAAGGTCATGTGATTATTATTCTCAACGTGCCGTCACACCTGAAGATTTGAAAAGGAACTTTTCTCTCGTTCTTATCGTTCGCCTTTTCATTGCAATCTTGAAAAGAAAAAAAAAAGACTTGCCCTCACGGAAGCAATGTGCACTTTCACGGAAAATGACATGCGGCGTTGTCTCAACGTTCCTGGATGGCGTAAAAAAAAAAAAAAAAAAAAAAAAAAGCAGCCCCCTGGTTGATGTTTGCTCAGGCTAATGTATTCTGGCCCCGCTGCGTTTTATCGCTGCCTCAGACAAAATATGAACATCGGCGTGGAAAGAATAGACTCTCCGCCTCTTATCGCCGCCATTATGTTTGACTGAAGTGCTCTCCGGGTGGAAACACTCTGATCGTTATGAGAAGTCGTTCGCCTTTCCTGCGGTGAAAAGAAAAATCAAACGGACAAACAAACTTATCTGACGTCCGCCCTGCACAGGAAGTCTCTCCAGGAGGCAGAAAGCAGATCAGGAGTCTTGGCGGTCCAGAGGACCTTCAAGGTTCCTTCAAAGCCTCGAGACGTGTGAATAATGTATCATCATTTTTGGATCTGCGGGACTCTGACTGGGTTTCCACGGCAACCGGGTCAAAGCATCCCCCTCTCTGTCTGACTTCCTGTTGTTGCGCTGCAGGCGTGTCCACCTGGATCTGTTCTGTCCGTCATCTTTAATTATCATGCAGACCTCTTTTTCAGCATTCCAAATCTATTGAAAAATTTGGTTGACGAAACGCAATTTGAAATATTTTTTATATTCCCCTAGCAATTTTCCACAAACCTTCTTTAAATGAACATGAATACACTGTAGTGCAGTGGCATGGACACCAAACTCACTTTATCGTGCAAGTTTAAAATGAAATGATGAATAAATAATTGAATTTTTGGATCCATGTTAGCATTTAAGATAGCTGGCGATTAACGCTCCAGTTGCCAGCTATCACTAGCGTCACAGTTAGCCAGCTAGCAATTAGCCTGCGAGTTGTCAGCTAGCGATTAAGGTGCCAGTTGGCAGCTAGCAATTAGTGCACCGGTTGCCAGACAATATTACCCACACAGTACGGCAACACTGTCAGCCTAATGACTAGATAGGCGACACACGTCTTTGAGCTACAAGTTTATGGCAATTCGGGCCAAAGTGTTGGAACATTCAATTAGAATGCAATTTCACAAAATATTTGGTGAATACTTTCGTATTTGTACAAATACACGTCATATATGACTCTAATACAGTACTACCTCAGTTTTTGCAAGTCATTTGTTTGAAAAGGTAGGACTTGGCGAAATGGCTGAAAACTGTATAACGATATAAATGGGATTTTTTATAAGTGTCAAAAAGTTGGAATCTTTTGTAAGTGTCAAAAAGTATTTTTTTTCCTAAGTGTCAAAAAGTCGAGATTTTTTCCTAAGTGTCAAAAGGTTTGGATTTTTTCTGTCCAAAAATTAGGATTTTTTTCAGTCAAAAAATTGTTTTTTTTTCTGTCAAATTTTTTTTATTTTTTTCTGTCAAAGAATCTGGATTTTTTTTTTAAGTGTCAAAAAATCGATTTTTTTTATGACCTATTGAAAACAAGGACATATATATTAAATGTAAACATTACTCTCTGATTATAATCATTTCAGCTATCAAGGCAGAAAGGAAAGGAAATGTCAACACACCCATTGGAAACACTCAAATCATGTATTGATATCAATTATGTATCTTTCACGTTTATTTGATATCGTCTGACATTTTTGTCATAATACATAATGTAGAAACAATGACTCTATCCATTACATATTTTAGAGAGCATTATGATAGTTTGAATGCAGAAAACTACGTAAAAGCATATAAATGATGTATGAAATGGAGAGAAGAGGCAGGATTGGAGAGAAAATCCAGGCGGACGCCACGTTTTTACTGCCTTCCTTGACTGGGTTGCCACAGCAAGCAACCCACAAGACGAGTCCTCTTTTTCCTCAAGACGAGAGTCTCGCTGTCAGTCGGCGAGCGGGGCCGAAAGGTTAGGCGGCGAGGGGCTGGCGTGCATGCGGTGCAATACAAGACAAACTCTTGTTGTGGAGGTAGTGCGAGGTGTGGCGCACAGGCCTTCGATTACCACCAAACTACCGGCGACGGTGCACACTCACGACCGGTCAATACGCGGTGAAGAAAAGCTGCCTAACGAGGTTTTTGTTCGCGGCATCGCACAATCGATAGCGTCCGCCAATTACTCGCGGGAAGAGGGGGCCGGGGAATCGGTCGATAGCGCTTTGTCAGTTCATCAGCCGATAACGCCACAGACGCAGCAGTGAATTCTTAATTAAAGCGTTATCTGCTGGAAATGATGACAGCTATCATTCCATGAAGAAGTAAGCAGAGAAACAAACACAAAAGCAAGGAATAGATTTTTGCAAGACAGCGGGCGGTGGCTGAAGGCACGGGGAAAAAGCGGCACCAACAATCAGCGTGTGACCAGCACAAAAACATTCAGGCTAATGGCAAACAATACATAATGACATGACAACAAAGGCAGCAAGTAGATGCATTCAACAAGCCACAGCGTTCTTCTCTGCACATTAAATGATGAACAGTTGTCAAAACATACCCCCTATCACTTTTCTGATAATACACAACATGTTGGCGCTGTTATTCAACCCATTTACTCAAAATGACGGCTCGACAAAACGCTCTACTATAGCTAAATTTGGTAAATAATGTGGAGAATGCAGATTGTACATTAGAATCCCGGACAAGCCCCCAAATTGTTGCGTCTGATCAGTGTTGCTCTCAGGGAATAAAACACACAGTTCAATCCCAAGTTCTTTCGGATCAGAATCAGAATCAGAAACATAAAACTTTTTATTGCCATAGTTTGAGAACGGGTTCACAAACTAGGAATTTTACTTGGCGCAATCGTGCAACATAAAAGACATATAACACAGAATAGAATAACATGAGCTGTAACTGAGCTATCAGAACCTGTTATTTATTATTCACGTGTCTGTTGGCCGAGGGCAAAAAACTGTTTAGATGGCGGGAGGTGTGGGTCTGGATGGACCGTAGTCTCCTGCCTGAGGGAAGAGGGGAGAATATTTTGTGTCCAGGGTGAGAAGAGTCAGCTGTCATCCGACCCACACGCCTCCTGGTCCTGGAGGAGAACAGGTCCTGGAGGGGTGGAAGTTTGCAGCCAATCACCTTCTCAACAAGTTGAGTAAGAAGGACCACCAAGACAGAATAGCAATATTACCAAGTTTTACTAAAGCTTTAGGAGACCAGCCCTTACAATGCGATAACAGCAGCATCAAGAATCGGTCTCCTAAAGCTTTAGTAAAACTTGGTAATATTGCTATTCTGTCTTGGTGGTTCTTCTTACTCAATTTATATGTCATCCGAAAGAACTTTGGATTGACAAGTTGGTTTCAGTCCCTGAGAGGAAGACTGTTCAGACGCAACAGTTAGGGGGCTGGTCCGGGATTGTAATGTACAATCTGCATTCTCCACATTTTGGGGATCGGTCCAAAGTGCAGTTCATAGCTATGTTTTTAATGATAGCTATAGAAGAATGAATGGCAAATGGTTGAGCATGATTAGTAAAAAAAAAAACTAAACATCAAGCAAAACGTCTTCGCAAGGCGCACTTTGTCAATCGGATGATTAGGCATTTTGAATATATCTGTTTTACATGTATGCCAGCATGTTGTGTAGAAGTGGAAATCTTTGGGTACTTCATGATTCGCTTACAACTTAGGGACTACAATTTGATTATGATTACATTTTTATTCATCTATAATTACTATATTGTATATTGTTGATTTATCATATATAATTATATATAGTCTAAATATACTACCTTTAATTATTAATCATACTAATGGCTCCTGACATATGCATTATCGCGACATTTTGGGTTTTTGGATTAGTGCGCACAGCATATATACAATGTATTGATTTATATACAAAACCCAAAACCAGTGAAGTTGGCACACTGTGTAAATCAAAAAGAAAAACAGAATACAATGACTTGCAAATCCTTTTTAACCTATTTTCAATTGAATAGACTACAAAGACAAGATACTTAATGTTCAAACTGAAAAACGTTTATTTCTTGCAAATATTAGCTCATTTGGAATTTGATGCCTGCAACATGCTTCAAAAAAGCTTGCACAAGTGGCAAAAAAGACTGAGAAAGTTGAGGAATGCTCATCAAACACTTATTTGGAACATCACACAGGTGGACAGGCTAATTGGGAACAGGTGGGTGCCATGATTGGGTATAAAAGCAGCTTCCATGAAATGCTCAGTCATTAACAAACAAGGATGGGGCGAGGGTCACCACTTTGTGAGCAAATTGTCAAACAGTTTAAGACCAACATTTCTCAAAGAGCTATGGCAAAGAATTTAGGGATTCCACCATCTAAGGTCTGTAATACCATCAAAAGGTTCAAAGAATCTGGAGAAATCACTGCATGTAAGTGAAGATATTACAGACCTTTGATTCCTCAGGCGGTACTGCATCAAAAAGCAACATCAGTGCGTAAAGGATAAAACCACACAGGCTCAGGAAAATTTCAGAAAACCACTGTTATTAACTAAAGTTTGTCGCAAAATCTGTAAGTGCAAGTTCAAACTCTACTACGCAAAGTAAAAAGCCATTTATCAGCAACACCCAGAAACACTGCCGGCTTCGCTGGGCCCGAACTGATCTAAAATTAACTGATGCAAAGTGGAAAAGTGTTTTGTGGTCTGACAAGTCCACATTTCAAATTGTTTTTGGAAACTGTGGATGTCTTGTCCTCCGGACCAAAGAGGGAAAGAACCATCCAGATTGCTATAGGTGCAAAGTTGAAAAGCCAGCATCTGTGATGGTATGGGGGTGTATTAGTGCCCAAGGCATGGGTAACTTACACATCTGTGAAGGCACCATTCATGCTGAAAGGTACATATAGGGTTTGGAGCAACATATATTGCCATCCAAGCATCGTTATCATGGACGCCCCTGCTTATTTCAGCAAGACAATGCCAAGCTTTGTGTTACAACAGCGTCACTTCGTAATAAAAAGAGTGTGGGTAATAGACTGGCCTGCCTGTAGTCCAGACCTGTGTCCCATTGAAAATGTGTGGCTCATTATGAAGCCTAAAATACCACAACGGAGACCCCGGACTGTTGAACAACTTAAACTGTACATTAGCGCGAATGGGAAAGAATTCCATCTGAAAAGCTTCAAAAATTGGTCTCCTCAGTTCCCAAACATTTACTGAGTGTTGTTAAAAGGTAAGACAATGTAACTCAGTGGTAAAAATGCCCGTGCCAACTTTTTGCAATGTGTTGCTGCCATTAAATTCTACGTTAATGATGATTACATATACACACATACATACAGTATAGACATATACATACATACACATTCGTACATACATACACACATTCATTTACATACAAACACATCTACGCATATATACATATATCGTATTAAAATCACTATTTTTTAGGTTTAAACACACACATTTTGCTAAAAAGCTAGCATAAAATATTTTAGTATACTTCCAAAATGCCGGCAAATATAAAAATATATAATTTTTAGGTTCATACAAACAAAATTTGTTGAATAGCTAACATAAAATTTTAGCATGCTAATATAACAGAACCAGCATTTGATGTATTTGTGTTTACTTTCTCAATTATATATATCTAAAAAACAAATAACATGTTTTTAAAAAAAGGATAAATACAGCTTAAATGGAGACTTGTCCAGGGTGTACGGCGCCTTCCGCCCGATTGTAGCTGAGATAGGCACCAGCGACCCCAAAAGGGAATAAGCGGTAGGAAAATGGATGGATGGATGAAGCTTAAAGTGAGGTAAAGTCAATATAAAAAATGATAGGTTGATTTATGGAATAAACATAAAGGTAGGCAGTATTAAGTCCAGAAGAGTGTAGGAGTATAAGAGGCAATTGAACTTAGAAAGACTGGAATTAGGTTATGACATAAATACCAAAATAGCTCAGTGAAATTAAAAGTGAAAGATAACACAGGGCTGTGTGATTATTGTAAGCAAATAGAAAATATATAGCATGCATTATTTACTAGAGGTGGGAATCTTTGGGCACCTCTATATTCAATTACAATTCAGGAGCTACGATACCATTAAAAATTGATTATTGATGCATCTTTAGTTTACGTATATTAATGCTGTTTTCTTTTCATTTCAGTAAATCAGCATTCATCAATTGCAACTTTTAAAAATGGCGCATTTATAATAAACAGCTGAATTAATTAACATTGTTAAAGGCCTACTGAAATGAGATTTTCTTATTTAAACGGGAATAGCAGGTCCATTCTATGTGTCATACTTGATCATTTTGCGATATTGCCATATTTTTGCTGAAAGTATTTAGTAGAGAACATCGACGATAAAGTTTGCAAATTTTGGTGCTGATAAAAAAGCCTTGCCTGTACCGGAAGTAGCAGACGATGTGCGCGTGCCTCACATCTGAACATTGTTTACAATCATGGCCACCAGCAGCGAGAGCGATTCGGACTGAGAAATCGACGATTTCCCCATTAATTTGAGCGAGGATGAAAGATTCGTGGATGAGGAAAGTGAGAGTGAAGGACTAGAAAAATAGAAAAAAAGGACTATACAGTGGGAGCGATTCAGATGTTATTAGACAAATTTACTAGGATAATTCTGGAAAATCCATTATCTGCTTATTGTGTTACTAGTGTTTTAGTGAGATTATATGGTCATACCTGTACAACCTGAAGGCCGGCCCCGCACCTTTCTTCAGCACCAGTCGACGGGTAATGGCGATGCCCATCTCTGCCCTTCGCAAGGGTCCCTCTTCTAAACACGATCTTTTGAAATGATCGCTGCATAATACACCGTACTTCTTGTGTGTGGTCCAATCCAACCGTGTTCGCTTGACCGCTCTGTTCCATAGTAAAGCTTCACCGTCATATTTCGGGAATATAAACATTGAAACACCGGCTGTGTTTGTGTTCCTAAGGCGGCCACAATACACCACTTCCAACCTACAGCTTTCTTCTTTGACGTCTCCATTATTCATTAAACAAATTGCAAAAGATTCAGCAATACGGATGTCCAGACTACTGTGGAATTATGCGATGAAAACAGACTTATAGCTGTTAACGGTGCTGGAACAAAATGTCCTCTACAATGCGTGACGTCACGCGCACGCGTCATCATGCCGCGACGTTTTAGCATCATACTTCCGCGCGAAATTTAAAGTTGCAATTTAGTAAACTAAAAAGGCCGTATTGGCATGTGTTGCAATCTTAATATTTCATCATTGATATATAAACTATCAGACTGTGTGGTGGGTAGTAGTGGGTTTCAGTAGGCCTTTAAATTAATGGAAATGTGTGAAAAACTAACATAAGTGCCCTATAATAAATGAGCTGGTTGGATCTTTGCTTGAAGTGGTTCTCGGCAGTCAGTCACATCTAAGAACTGAGGTGAATTTGAAGTGGAGTGAATTATATGTATATAGCGCTTTTCTCTAGTGACTCAAAGCGCTTTTTACATAGTGAAATCCAAAATGTAAGTTAAATTTAAACAAGTGTGGGTGGCACTGGGAGCAGGTGGGTAAAGTGTCTTGCCCAAGGACACAACGGCAGGGACTCGGAAGCGGGGATCGAACCTGGAACCCTCAAAATACTGGCACGGCCACGCTACCAACTGAGCTATACTGCCTGCGTTTATTTAGTTACAATAAATAAATAAATAAATAAGCGAATATTGATGTCTATTAATCAACTTTACCTTTGCCCATGTCCGAAATGTCGTGCCTCTAAAAATCGATTATTTCCTTTACATCCATCCATCCATTTTCTGCCGCTTGTCCCTTTTGGGGTCGCGGGGGGTGCTGGAGCCTATCTCAGCTGCACTCGGGCGGAAGGCGGTGTACACCCTGGACAAGTCACCACCTCATCGCAGGGCAAAGACAGATAGATAGACAACATTCACACTCACATTTAGTGTTGGCAATCAACCTATCCCCAGGTGCATGTCTTTGGAGGTGGGAGGAAGCCGGAAGACCCGGAGGGAACCCACGCAGTCACGGGGAGAACATGCAAACTCAACGCAGAAAGATCCCGAGTCCAGGATCGAACCCAGGACTACTCAGGACCTTCGTATTGTGAGGCACATGCACCAACCCGTGTTCCACCGTGCTGCCTTTTCCTTACAGCCATGGAAATAGGGAAATAATTAATATAAGTTTGTGAAATAAAAGATTAGTATAGAAGTGCATTTGGAACATTTAGGGTACCGTATTTTTCAGATTATAAATCGCAGTTTTTTCATATACTCCGGAGCGATTTATGTGTGAAATTATTAACACATAATATTAAATAATATTATTTATCTCATTCGCGGAAGAGACGAAGAAAATGTCACGGGGGAGGGTCATGGCAGAAGTGCATTGTGGGTCATGGGATGCTAACTGCTATATGCTACATGCTACAGCTATTAAAATGGATCATTTCATCGTTGGCGGTAACTTATAAAAACTGAGAAGGCCTGAACAAAAATGGCACCGAAAAGGAAATCATGTACTGCAGATTACAAGCTGGACGTAATGAAATATGCAGCAGAAAACGACAAGAGGAAGCCGCGCATACCTTTGGAGTTGGCAGAGTTGTTTAGAAGCGACATCGAGGAGGAAGATTTCATGGGATTTATCGATTAGGAGTGACAGATTGTTTGGTAAACGTATAGCATGTTCTATATGTTATAGTTATTTGAATGACTCTTACCATAATATGTTACGTTAACATACCAGGCACCTTCTCAGTTGGTTATTTACAGTATGTGTCATATAACATACACTTATTCAGCCTGTTGTTCACTATTCTTTATTTATTTTAAATTGCCTTTCAAATGTCTATTCTTGGTGTTGGATTTTATCAAATAAATTTCCCCCCAAAATGCAACTTATACTCCAGTGCGACGTATATATGTTTTTTTCCTTCTTTATTATGCATTTTCGGCCGGTGCGACGTATACTCCGGAGCGACTTATACTCCGAAAAATACGGTACAAAGCAATACTTTTTTTTTTTTTTTTTTAAAGACACAGTTACATAAAATAATTTAGTGTAGGGTACCATCTCGATTCACAGTCTGTTTTAGAAGGCGGCGGTAATGCACACAGCAAGGTTGCTTGCCAACCACCATTAAAAGAAGAAGGCGGGTGGTCTTGGGGTCTCAAAACATATTTCACATACACAATAGTCCCACTGGGTCATCATTGTCACTGACGTCCCACTGGGTGTGAGTTTTCATTGCCCTTATGTGGGCCTACCGAGGATGTCGTAGTGGTTTGTGCAGCCCTTTGAGACACTAGTGATTTAGGGCTATATAAGTAAACATTGATTGATTGATTGATTGATTGAAATAAGTGCAGTTCCCCTTTGATGCTCAATCGGAGACAATATCCACCCATTTTCTACCACGGTGGGGGGGGGGGGGGGGTGTCCTGGAGCCTACCTCAGACAGCTTGCGTTTTCTTCCTGATCGTGGCAGTGACAAAACTGTGCCATGCACTTTATATTAACAAACAATTGGGACCTTAAGCCTGCTTTCAAATGGCTCCCAGTGACTTCCCTGACTTGTTCAAGTCAATGATTAGGAGACAATATCTATCCATCCATCCATCTATCTATTTCCTACCGCTTGTCCCTTTTGGGGTCGCTGGAGCCTATCTCAGCTGCATTTGGGCGGTAGGCGAAGTACACCCTCAACAAGTCGCCACTTCATCACAGGGCCGGCACAGATAGACAGACAACATTCACACACTGGGGCCAATTTAGTGTCGCCAATCAACCTATCCCCTGGTGCATGTTTTTGGAGATAGAAGGAAGCCGGAGTACCCGGAGGGAACCCACACAGTCACGGGGAGAACATGCAAACTCCATACAGAAAGATCCCGAGCCCGGGATTGAACTCAGAACTATTCAGAACCTCCGTATTGTGAGGCACATGCACAAACCCCTGTCACACCGTGCTGCCCACAATAAATACTCATGTTTTCAAATGAACAAATCATCATGTTATCAATCGTGATTACAATATCAATCAACAAAAACTGTGACGATTATTTTTGCCACATTTGCCCAGCTCTAGCCAGTTGAGCCCTACAAAGTACGCATACTGTAAGCATTGTACTTATTACGCAACCTGTAGTTTTCCTTACTATATTTCAAGGTGTTGAAATCTCCATGTACAATCGCTAATTGTGACGTTTGGGTAGCATGGTGGGTTTTTCCAAGGATTCAGATCGGGCTCAAACACAGCGTAAGGTAAGAAATAATAATTTATTCAACTAAAGAAAACAGACTACAAACAGAAAACTTGCACCAGGCATGAAAAGTCAAAACAAAGAGCTAGCATGGGAGCTAGAAAACACGAACTATAGCGCGGAAGCTAGCAAGAATAACACAGGTTTACCAAAACCAGGAGTAAGCTTTGTCACTTGTTGCGTAGAACAAAAGCTAGGATGCGAGGCCGAAACAACGGAAAAGGCAGGCTTAAATAAGAAACAGTAATTAATTAATAGGCAACCAAAGTGACAGAACAAACCAGGAAGTGCACAAACAAACTCAAAATCCAAATAATATATGATCCGGGCGGCGGATCATAACAGCTAATGCTAATCATTAGCATGTATATGGCATATCCAATGTAGGACCTTCGTATTGTGAGGCAAATTTACTAACCCCTATCCCACCTTGCTGCCCGGGAGTGTATATATTGAAACAAAATTGCTTAATTATGCATTTTCTTTCCCACTTATAAGGCACTGAGGAGCATTTGAAGATACCGGGGCGCTAATTAATTTTAAAACCTCTTCTCAATCCTGCGCTTACCAAAGGCATGCGGTAAAAGTAAACATGTGCTAATTATTTTAAAACCTCTTCTCACTCCTGCGCTTACCAAAGGCATGCGGTAAAAGTAAACATGCGCTAATTATTTTAAAACCTCTTCTCACTCCTGTGCTTACCAAAGGCATGCGGTAAAAGTAAGCATGCGCTAATTAATTTAAAACCTCTTCTCCCTCCTGCGCTTACCAAAGGCATGCGGTAAAAGTAAGCATGCGCTAATTAATTTAAAAGCTCTTCTCACTCCTGCGCTTACCAAAGGCATGCGGTAAAAGTAAGCATGCGCTAATTAATTTAAAAGCTCTTCTCACTCCTGCGCTTACCAAAGGCATGCGGTAAAAGTAAACATGTGCTAATTATTTTAAAACCTCTTCTCACTCCTGCGCTTACCAAAGGCATGCGGTAAAAGTAAACATGCGCTAATTATTTTAAAACCTCTTCTCACTCCGGCACTTACCAAAGGCATGCAGTAAAATTTTGAGTGTGATGTAAGCTTGGACCTTAAATCCTACTGAATAGCTCTTAATCTTCTTCCCTTTATGCGATTTAAAATGACCGGTATCGAAATCAGCCTCGTCCATTTTGAAAATGATGACAGGGGAAGTGTCACTCGTGACGTCACAAGTTTGACCAGGCGGTGAAACTAAGCATGCGCTAATTATTTTGCGAAGCGGCAGTAATTCAAGGCAGGCGCAGACTACATGCCCTGCGGCAATTCAAAGAAATACGGTATTTTACACCGCAGTCAAGTGAGGAATTAGTTATTTGTGTTTTCTTATGCAGTGAAATGTCTGAATGCGACCACGTTAGCTCAACCCGTGAAGGTTCCAATCAGCCCGGCCGTCTGCGGACCACGCCACACACATCAAAACCGCTGTTTTACCGTGCGGAGGACTCTTATTGCACAATAATAGGACGCGATAGCCAGCAGGTGCCTGAACCCAGCCGCTAATAGAGCAATTATTCTCAAACAAAAAGGTCACCTCAGGCGTGACGACAGGCCCGGAAATCAATAAAGCTCCCAATTACGGCGGGGTGGCGGCGGTCTTTTTGGTGGCCAGCTGCCAGCCGTCCGGGAGAAGATCAGATTTCTATTCTCTTTCGGATTACATTGAAGGCTCGCCATCTCCCTTCTTCCTGAAAAATGCATGATGTGAGGCTCCCCGGGTCGTCATGTGACCTCGCTCTCTTTTACTTTGAAGGTCTAGCCTTGGTGACTTACTCAATCCCCCAAGGCGAGCGCCGCCCGGCTGTTTTTCTTCTGTGGCGTATTATTGTGATGGCACGTGACGTTCTCGGCGGAGGAATGTTTTTTGTTTTTTTTGTCGAGAAGAGAGCGCACGTGACTGCTCGGGAAAAGACAGAAAAAGAAAAAAAAATCGCCCTCAACTTTTATTTCCTCAAAAGTTCCCTGAGCGTCCCGACTTCATTACCTGTAATTTCACCCTGTGTGTGTGTGTGTGTCCTTAATGTAGGCAGCGCTAATTTGGATAAAATGCCGTGCGGGTCGACTGCTCCAATGAGCTATTAAGAGTTTAGTGCACGTCGTTGCATTCAAGGTCAGGACTCAATTACATTAGTACTTGGCTAAATGACGTTGTTGTATGCGGATCCACGTCTCCTATTGCTTGTTTGCAGATTTGGTTCACTTTGAAACATGCCGACTGTTACATAATCCGTAATCAGCTCTAAAAGACACACACACACACGCGAGTCACTCGGCAACGTTCGGAAAAACTCGGTTCGGCTACGACAGGCCAGAATTTTAAAACTGAACAAAGCCGCGGGCCAAGGTCGAACAAATTAACCTTTTAATAGCGACCCAAAAACGTTTTGCATTGAATATTGAACAAGCAAGGCTTATATAACTTCATAATGACATGCAAAATCGTGTTATCCATCCATCCATCTTCCGCTTATCCGAGGTCGGGTCGCGGGGGTAGCAGCCTAAGCAGGGAAGCCCAGACTTCCCTCTCCCCAATCACTTGGTCCAGCTCTTCCCGGGTGATCCCGAGGCGTTCCCAGGCCGGCCGGGAGACTACCTTCATGCCCTCGAACACCTCGCTCTCCTTGCCCCTTGTTTCGATCCAAGTAAGTTTTTGTATTTATGCCTCAGTGCTAGCATTGTTTTGTTTATGCCACAGCTAGTGTCTTTTGTTTCGTTTGTATATAGTCATGCCATCGTGCTGTTTAAGTTTATAGTTCAGGGGTCGGGAACCTTTTTGGCTGAGAGAGCCAACAAGCCAAATATTTTAAAAGGTATTACCGTAAGCGCCATATAATATTTTTTTTACACTGAACACAACAAATCATGTAAATTTTTAAGTAAAACCAACATTTATAGAGTATAATGAGTCTGTTATTCTCTGTATTACCATTTTTATTCTGAAGCTAACTGTGGAAGGGGTGTGGCCTGTGGGCCTGCAGCGAAGCGGGGTGTGCCAGGACCGGCCTCGAAATCAGCGACAGGTGCGTAGTCGGCCCACCTGGGCCTTGTTATCTAATCACCTGTTGCTATGTTATAAACAACAGCCATGAAGAGAGACGGGTTTGGGGCTGGAGCCAGAGTGCGAGCGAGAACGAAAGAGAAAAAGACAATTGCTGGGCTGGAAAGCAACTCAGAGACTTATTGAAAAATAAAACAATATTGTAACCCTGAAACAGGCTTTCATGTCGGTGCTTAGTGGTCTGAAGAAACCCCAGGAGAGGCAAGCCCCACACTAATCAATAGTAAATATATAACTTTTTACCATTAACGCAACTTCTTGAACAAGTGCGCTAAAAAACGGATGGATGGATTAAAATGCACGAGAATGTTTTATATTTCGAACGTTATTTTTAACACTGTGATTACAAGCGGAATTATTCATTACTTATCGTGTTAAGCAGCGTCAGTTAGGATTTATCTGAAAGCCAGATGCAGTCATCAAAAGAGCCACATCTGGCTCTAGAGCCAAAGGTTCCCTACCCCTGTTATAGTTCATTGTCTTTCATGCCATCGAGCAAGTGTTTTTGTTTTCCCTCTTTTGTATATAGTATATAAATAAAAAATGTACTCACACTCACGCCTTGCCCGTGCTAATCATCCTCTGCGTCGAGGAAACCTTAATCCAAATCCAAGCTTGACACCGTAAACGTGGACGCATGTGAAAAAGTGCAATATATTTATCTGTACAGTAATCTATTTATTTATTTATATATATTTATTTATATATTATTTATATTTATTTATTTAATTATATAGGCACCTTATTGTTTTTTTTATCCTGCACTACCATGGACTTATGTAACAAAATTTCATTCTTATCTGGGCTGTAAAGTTCAAATTTAAATGACAATAAAAAGGAAGTCTAAGTCTAAGAAAGCCAAAATTCATCATCCGTAATTTTCCGCCCTTTTTGTGCAGAACGCTTGAAGAGCGCGAGTCGAGGCTAAGACACCTTTTGGGTCTTGTTTGTTCTGAGACGCATCAACACCACGCTGTGATCAATACCTCAGGAGTCCTCACACCTGCATGTTCGGCTAAGCTGCATTCCGCACCGATGGTTCCCTTACATGGCAGATTAACACCAGGTTTCATAGCAGGTCAAAAGGTCGGCGAGGAGGACGGTTCTCTCTCGGCTCTTCTCTCTCAAAACCGGTTAGGAGAATGACTTCTAATTAGGAGACTGAGGCTGGAGGTCAGCGGCGACCGATGCCAAACGTGTGATACGGCGGCGCTCATCGAGAGGCGGCCCGCGAGGGTCGTTCCTCTTCATGGCGGGAAGTAGGCGGAGGGCCGATATGAGCGCGGTGAGAGCGACAATGAAGAACACCCCCAGGATCAGCGGGAATGAGATAATAAAGTTAGCAGCGTGACGCCCCGCACTGTGGGACGACTAATCGCTAAAGCAGGAGAAGAGGCTAAATTAAATCCTCCAAAGAAGATTGAGGGTTTTATCATTCACAATAAACTCCATTACTCTAAAAGGAGCCAAGCACTCAAGTCAAGTACACACCTCACCACGTCCAGGGGGGCCAAAGTGTGGCCCCTTTTGTTTTTTTTGAGCCCAGAAGTTTAGCGGAATAAAAACAGCACAAATCGCGTTGCATTACAAAGGAGGATGTTTTGTTTTTTGGAAACTTTTTGGGAATTTTACCTTTTGTTCACTACCCTTATAAAGCAAAACATGTTTTAGTCCAGGGGTCGGCAACACAAATTGTTGAAAGAGCCATATTGGACCAAAATTACAAAAATATGTCTGGAGCCCCAAAAAAGTAAAAGCCATATTACATACAGATAGTGTGTCATGAAATATACATTGAATTAAGAGGACTTAAAGGAAACCAAATGAGCTCAAATATAGCTACAAATGAGGCATAATGATGCAATATGTATATATGGTTAGCCTAAATAGCATGTTAGCATCGATTAGCTTGCAGTCATGCAGTGACCAAATATGTCTGATTAGCACTCCACACAAGTCAATATCATCAACAAAACTCACCTTTGTGCATTCATGCACAATGTTAAAAGTTTGGTGGACAAAATGAGACAGAAAAAGAAGGGGCATAAAACATGTCTTAGAAGTCGGAGAAAGTTATGCATGTAAACAAACTACGGTGAGTTCAAGGACCGCCAAAATTAGTAGGACAAAACGTTGCTTGCCAAATTCTCGAATCAGTGAAGCATGTTTATTAAAAACAGTGTGATTTATAACAATTATGGAGGTTTGTGTAATGTTTGTCTTCTTACAGAAACCATATTAAAACAAAAAATATATATTTTTATATTTTTTTCCCCCTCATCTTTTTCCATTTTTCATACATTTTTGAATAAGCTCCGGAGAGCCACTAGGGCGGCGCTAAAGAGCCGTGGGTTGCCGACCCCCGTTTTAAACCAAAAATTCCTTCATATTCTCTACTGCTCACTAGTGATGTCCGATAATGGCTTTTTTGCCGAAATTCCGATATTGGGACAAATGATGATCCATCACCTTATATTTTTGAGCCTGAACATAGGGAGGATGGCCTCCAAGTTTTAGAAGCTTTGGGCTAAACAGATCCAGCTTTAGTGAAACACTAAGCAATGTCATGATATAAATTAAATTAAGAGGACTTAAAGAAAACCAAATGAGCTCAAATATAGCTACAAATGAGGCATAATAATGCAGTATGTACATATAGCTAGCCTAAATAGCATGTTAGCATCATTAGCTTGCAGTCATGCGGTGACCAAATATGTCTGATTAACACTCCACACAAGCCAATAACATCAACAAAACTCACCTTTGTGCATTCATGCACAACGTTAAAAGTTTGGTGGACAAAATGAGACAGAAAAAGAAGTGGCATAAAACATGTCTTAGAAAGTGGGAGAAAGTTATACATGTAAACAAACTACGGTGAGTTCAAGGGCCGCCAAAATTAGTAGGACAAAACGTTGCTTGCGTCAGTGAAGCATGTTTATTAAAAACAGTGTGCTTTATAACAATTTGGGAGGTCTGTGTCATGTTTGTCTTCCTACAGAAACCATATTAAAACAAAAAATATATATTTTTATATATTTTTTTCCCTTATCTTTTTCTATTTTTCATACATTTTTGAATAAGCTCCAGAGAGCCACTAGGGCGGCGTTAAAGAGCCGCGGGTTGCTAACCCCCGTTCTAGACCAAAAATCACTTCATATTCTCTACTGCTCACCAGAGATGTCTGATAATGGCTTTTTTGCCGATATTCCGCTATGGGGACAAATGATGATCCATCACCTTATATTTTTGAGCCTGAACATAAGGAGGATGGCCTCCAAGTTTTAGAAGCTTTGTGCTAAACAGATCTAGCTTTAGTGAAACACTAAGCAACGTGTAGCTGTATAGCTAAGTGCTAAACAAGAAATACAAACTTAATAAAACAATCATTTACTGTACAAGGTCTGCTCTCACTGGGATGTTTATATCTTTCAGTTTAGATGAAGAATTAGTCATAAACCTTGTGCATGTAAAAAAAAAAGTGCTTTAAACAAGCGTCTTTTCAAGTCTTTTTTGACAATTAATCATAATTCTCACGCAGGTGAGAAAAGTGTCTTTTGGCACCCGAAATGTTGCCACATTGCCAACTTCAGTTTGGGGGAAAGTTTGCTGCTTTGTCCTGCTGCCGCTGTCATGTAGCATACTAGCATGTCTCTCCATTAGGGTTGCCAAGCGTCAAATGAAAAACTGAATTGTCCTTTCACAGTCGTTAGCTGCAGGCTAATCCAATGGACGCCAGCATGACTCATGGTTCACCCGTCTGTCAAACTCATCGCCGCTCAACCTTGCCGGCAG
The DNA here is from genome assembly GCF_033978795.1 of Nerophis ophidion. Taxonomy (NCBI): domain Eukaryota; kingdom Metazoa; phylum Chordata; class Actinopteri; order Syngnathiformes; family Syngnathidae; genus Nerophis; species Nerophis ophidion. The sequence goes on from NC_084625.1 coordinate 16,011,858, forward strand.
CTGCTGGTTCTGCCTTGGCGGTTGCCACTGCCTCAGTCTGGCGGCAGCTAGCTTGCTGGCTAGGATGATCTACCAAGTTTCTGGTAATCAGACTCTGAATGTGACGTTTTACTACAGTGACAGTTTTTCCTTAAAAAAAATAAAACGCTTGAAAAGGTTTGGAGATCTTTTTTGTACAACGGGGAAGCTACATGTGGCTATCAGGTCATTGAAGTGCATGCTAACTTATACTGTATTGTGTAGCAGTGTCATCCTGCTCTCTTCTGCTCCGTCAAATACTGTCTTCTCCTCAACACCAGTTGTTTATCTAACAAGTTGAAAATAAACAATGTCCACCTTTATTCTATAGCGACACTAAACTTTATCCTACTGACACAACACTTTATCCTATAGACACTTCACTTCATTTTATAGACACTACACATTTTATTCTATAGCTACACTACTCTATTCTATTCTCGCAACACTACACTTTATCCTACACACACAACACTTTATCCTACAGACACTACACTTTATTCTTGAGGCACTACACTGTATTCTATAGCGACACCACAATTTATTCCATAGCGACACTACTCTATTCTCGCGACACTACACTTTATCCTACCAACACAACACTTTATCCTACAGACACTACCCTTTATTCTAACAACACTTCACTTTACCCTAGAGACACCACACTTCTTCCTACACTTTATTCTTGAGGCACTACACTGTATTCTATAGCGACACCACACTTTATTCTACAGACACTACACTTTATCCTACAAACACTCAACTTTATACTACAGACACTACAATCTATTCTATAGTGAAACTACACTTTATTCAATAGCGACACTATACTTTATTTTACCGACACCACACTCTATTCTTGCGACACTACACTTTTTTTCTATAGCGACACTACACTATTCTATAAGAACACCACATTTTTATTCTACAGACACTACACTTTAACCTACCGACACTACACTTTATTTTCGAACAGTACACTTTACTCTATGGCGACACTACACTTTATCCTACGGACACTACACTTTTTCCTACCGACACTACACTCTATTTTCGCGACCCTACAGTTTATGCTATTGACACTACACTTCATTCTATTGACACTAAACTTTATTCTACAGGCACTACAATGTATTTAGGAAAACTGCACTTTATGATAGTGACACTACACTTTATTCTATAGAGACACTACACTTTACTCTATGGCGACACTAAACTATTGTATAGACACCACACTTTATTCTACATACACTACACTCTATTCTACCGACACTACACTTTATCATACAGACATTACACTTTATTCTACCGACACTACACTCTATTTTACTGACACTACATTTCATTCTACAGACACTACACTCTTTTTCTATAGCGACACTACACTATTCTATAACAACGCCACATTTTATTCTACAGACACTACAATTTAACCTACTGACACTACACTTTATTCTTGCAACACTACACTTTACTCTATAGCGACACTACACTTTATTCTACAGACACTACACTTTATCCTATTTTACCGACTATACAATCTCTTCTCACGACACTACACTATTCTCGCGACACTAGACTTTATTCTCGTGACAATACACTTTATTCAATTGACACTACACTTTTTCCTACCGACACTACACTCTATTTTCGCGACCCTACACTTTATTCTATTCACACTACACTTCATTTTATTGACACTAAACTTTATTCTACAGGCACTACAATGTATTTAGGAAAACTGCACTTTATGATAGTGACACTACACTTTATACTATATAGACACTATACTTTACTCTATAGCGACACTAAACTATTGTATAGACACCACACTATATTCTACAGACACTACACTCTATCATACAAACATTACACTTTATTCTACCGACACTACACTCTATTTTACCGACTATACAATCTCTTCTCACGACACTACACTATTCTCGCGACACTAGACTCAATTCTCGCGACAATACACTTTATTCAATTGACACTTCACTTTATTCTATTGACACTACACTGTATTCTACAGACACTGGAATGTACAGGTATTTAGTAAAACTACACTTTATTCTAGTGACATTACACTTTAATATAGTGACACTACTGAATTTTAACAAGTAATACAATAACTCATCAAGGGTCGAATATTTGCTTCAACTCTTAATACTTTTAGAAGTATTCACTTTTGAAATTTTAATTTTATCTGATGACAAAGTAACACTACATAGCATAAAGACAATAAACGCACGGTTTGGGTGAAATCTCGCTTCATAAATGAAGCACAATTTAATGTTGCAGTCATATCAATAAAACTGAAATATCTCACCTCTCTTTTTGTCAAAGTAATTCTCCTTTCTATAGGAAACTTTGAGTACATTTCCAATGTTAGAATCTACCAATGTTTGTAACGCTTGCTATGTGGTAGGTCTTTGTATCGCATGTCTAAGATTTGACTTTCTCCTCTATAGTTTATTGGATGTCTTGATCTTGCTGGCTGCAAAACAAGTTTACCTTCAGGTACTAATAAAGTAACTTAGCCTAACCTAATTGTGAGGAAAATGGGAGAACTGTTCTATCACAAAACTGCACACTGATTTTATAGGCCAAAAGAAATTAGGTTGACTGTCCCCGCAGGGTGTCCCTTTTTCCCCCCAGGTAGTTGGCAACCCTTCTCTCGACAGGTGCATGTCAGTGCGTGCACCGCTGGTGTAACTTTGTTTTTGTTGTGTGCGGCTTGTGCTGAGCATAACATACTTGCATAACGCCCGTTTAGAGTAAGTGAGGACTGGAGCCTTTGCGATGAAATAACTTTGACGTTTTTAATCAGAGTTAAAAATAAAACCAGTTAATCGTTAGATGTCGAGTTAAGACATTGTTAAAAAGCCATGACGCACAACAAAGGACCCTAATAAACTAGATATTTAAGTGGAATGTGTACATTTGTTTTTTTGAACACCCCAGCTCTATTATGTGGACCGGTGTTGTCCAAACATTTTGACCTGGGGGCCACAAAGTGCAAAAAATAAAATTTGGGGCCAAGAGCCCGAAGCATGTAAAATCACTGTTTGTGTATGTGTGAAGTGAAGTGAATTATATTTATATAGCGCTTTTTCTCAAGTGACTCAAAGCGCTTTACATAGTGAAACCCAATAGCTAAGTTACATTCAAACCAGTGTGGGTGGCACTGGAAGCAGGTGGGTAAAGTGTCTTGCCTAAGGACACAACGGCAGTGACTAGGTTGGCAGAAGCGGGAATCGAACCTGCAACCCTCAAGTTGCTGGCACGGCCACTCTACCGACCGAGCTAAACCGCCCCTGTATAAATTAGGGTTGTAGGTATACCAGTATTAGTATAGTACCACGATATTAATGAATCATATTTGGTACTACGCTGCTTCTAAAAAGTACCAGTGAACAAACGCCATGGGTGGATCTACACCTGACATCCACTGTAATGATACCAAGTACAAGAGCGCATCTAGTCTATACTTCTATGATTAGCATCTCAAAATCTATTGTTTTTATTTTTTTTGTATTATACTATGTTTATAAACTCAGGAAATATGTCCCTGCACACATGAGGACTTAGTTACAGGACCAATGTATGATCCGGTAACTACTTGGTATCGAATCGATACCCAAATTTGTGGTATCATCCAAAACTAATGTAAAGCATCCAAACAACAGAAGAATAAGTGTTTATTAAATTTGAACAGAAGCGTAGATAGAACATGTTAAAAGAGAAAGTAAGCAGCTATTAACAGTAAATTAACAAGTAGATTAATAATTTATTTTCTACCACTTGTCCTTAATAAATGTGACCACAAATTAGAATGATAAATGACACAATATGTTACTGTATACGTCAGCAGCTAAATTTTGTTTGCTTACTTACTGATAAAAGAAAAGTTGTCTCGTATGTTCACCATTTTATTTAGGAACAAA
>NC_084625.1:16018322-16078322 GCF_033978795.1 Nerophis ophidion
CAAAAAGTGAAATTAATGACTTTTTAAAATGCCGCTGTACAGAGTGGTACACGGACGTAGGGAGAATTACAGAGCGCCAATAAACCTTGAAGGCCTACGGCTTTGCACACACCCAAGTGAATGCAATGCATACTTGGTCAGCAGCCATACAGCTCACACTGAGGTAGGCCGTATAAACAACTTTAACACTGTTAAAAATATGCGCCACACTGTGAACCCACACTAAACAAGAATGATAAACGCATTTCGGGAGAACATTCGCACCGTAACACAGGAGAACAAATACCCAGAACCCCCTGCAGCACTATCTCTTCCAGGACGCTAAAATATACACTCCCCCAACCCCTAAACCCCACCTCAACCTCCTCATGCTCTCTCAGGGGGAGCATGTCCCAAATTCTAAGCTGCCGTTTTGAGGCATGTTAAAAAAAAGAAGCACTTTGTGACTTCAATAATGAATATGGCAGTGCCATGTTGGTATTTTTTTTTTTTTACACAACTTGAGTTAATTTATTTTGGAAAAACGTGTTACATTGTTTAATGCATCCAGCGGGGAATCACAACAAAATTAAGCATAATAATGTGTTAAGTCCACGACTGTATATATCGGTATCGGTTGATATCGGAATCGGTAACTAAGAGTTGGACAATATCGGCAAAAAAGCCATTGTCAGACATCCCTAATATACAGTATTTCCTTGAATTGCTGCAGGGCATGTAGTATGCGCCTGCCTTGAATTACTACCGGGTCAAACTCGCTTCCCAAAATAATTAGCGCCTGCCTGGTCAAACTCGTGACATCACGAGTGACACTTCCCCTATCATCATTTTCAAAATGGAGGAGGTTGATTTCAATACCGGTAATTTAAAATCGCATAAAGGGAAGAAGATTAAGAGCTATTCAGTAGGATTTAAGGTCCAAGCTTACATCACACTCAATTTTTTTACTGCATGCCTTCGGTAAGTGCCGGAGTGAGAAGAGGTTTTAAAATAATTACCGCATGCCTTTGGTAGCGCCCCGGCGGCAATTCAAGGAAATACGGTAAATCCATTAAGTTGTCCCTGCATCCTAGCAAGACATTTTGGACAATTGTAAGCGTCTCTTCAGCGGCTCCATAAAGACATGTTTGGATGGTTTCCTATATAGGTAATCAGAAGATTAGGGAGCACTTTAAAACACAGAATACAGCCAAACGCAAAGCGGCAATCACACTTCCCGTGGCGTTTGATGCCTGATCGAGGCTCGTTTGCCAGAATGAGACGTAAACGAGCAGAGCATGTGATTCAATTAGCGTCACTAGCGAAGACAAACAAGATGGCGGCGCAATTAAAAGCGTTTAGTGGCTTTAATCTGCGTTTCGCCGCCGGGCGCGGAGTGGCAGCATCGCCATGGAAACAAGTCTGCAGCTAACGATGCAGGGGAGAGGCAGTTTTTGAGGGAGCAATCAGGGGTTGACGGTGTTAAAAAAGGCCGAGCTGGAAGCGTGACGGGACGAGCGGAGGGTGACTTTGCGGCGGCACGGCGCCCACTTTCACGCTCCCCACCCACGCCACAATGCGACGGGGCCGTCACGTTTCAAACGCTGCGGTCGGTCAATTGGTTATTCCGTTTGGAAGGACTGACTGCAGCCACAACAACAACAACACCGAGGCGACGCGTGACGTGCGGGGCCCACCCGGCCGCCCTAACGCGACGCCTCGCGCCGGAGGTCTTGTTAGGACGGGAAAAGAAACTTTAGAGGACAGAGTGCGCGGAAGCTGGAGCCGGTGCAAGATAATGACATTCCCAGCTCGCCTCACAGGTGTCAAACAACAACGGAGCCTCGTCCAATCATCTGCAGCCAATTAACCTGCTGGACTCCCACCCGCTCTGCGCTCATTTGTCAGGGCCGGTGCCGACGTTAAAATACTCAATGTTTCAACTGGGAGCTGGCGATGACAGACCTTGTGCTGCTCTGCAAAATAACGAGCCAACCGCGACACCTGCACCGTCTCACACGGCATCAAACACTCGATAATAATGACAACGCTTTATAACATGTCGCTGCATGAGGTTTGGATTCTCAACTATCCCACCAAGAAGATATACCGTATTTCCTTGAGTTGCCGCCGGGGCGCTAATTAATTTAAAACCTCTTCACACTCCTGCGCTTACCAAAGGCATGCGGTAAAAGTAAGCATGCGCTAATTAATTTAAAAGCTCTTCTCACTCCTGCGCTTACCAAAGGCATGCGATAAAAGTAAGCATGCGCTAATTAATTTAAAAGCTCTTCTCACTCCTGCGCTTACCAAAGGCATGCGATAAAAGTAAGCATGTGCTAATTAATTTAAAACCTCTTCTCACTCCTGCGCTTACCAAAGGCATGCGGTAAAAGTAAGCATGCGCTAATTAATTTAAAACCTCTTCTCACTCCTGCGCTTACCAAACGCATGTGGTAAAAGTAAGCATGCGCTAATTAATTTAAAACCTCTTCACACTCCTGCGCTTACCAAATGCATGCGGTGAAAGTAAGCATGCGCTAATTAATTAAAAACCTCTTCTCACTCCTGTGCTTACCAAAGGCATGCGGTGAAAGTAAGCATGTGCTAATTAATTTAAAACCTCTTCTCACTCCTGCGCTTACCAAAGGCATGCGGTAAAAGTAAGCATGCGCTAATTAATTTAAAACCTCTTCTCACTCCTGCGCTTACCAAACGCATGTGGTAAAAGTAAGCATGCGCTAATTAATTTAAAACCTCTTCACACTCCTGCGCTTACCAAATGCATGCGGTGAAAGTAAGCATGCGCTAATTAATTTAAAACCTCTTCTCCCTCCTGCGCTTACCAAAGGCATGCGGTAAAAGTAAGCATGCGCTAATTAATTTAAAACCTCTTCTCCCTCCTGCGCTTACCAAAGGCATGCGGTAAAAGTAAGCATGCGCTAATTAATTTAAAAGCTCTTCTCACTCCTGCGCTTACCAAAGGCATGCGGTAAAAGTAAGCATGCGCTAATTAATTTAAAACCTCTTCTCACTCCTGCGCTTACCAAAGGCATGCGGTAAAAGTAAGCATGCGCTAATTAATTTAAAACCTCTTCACACTCCTGCGCTTACCAAATGCATGCGGTGAAAGTAAGAATGCGCTAATTAATTTAAAACCTCTTCTCACTCCTGCGCTTACCAAAGGCATGCGGTAAAAGTAAGCATGCGCTAATTAATTTAAAACCTCTTCTCACTCCTGCGCTTACCAAAGGCATGCGGTAAAAGTAAGCATGCGCTAATTAATTTAAAACCTCTTCACACTCCTGCGCTTACCAAATGCATGCGGTGAAAGTAAGAATGCGCTAATTAATTTAAAACCTCTTCTCACTCCTGCGCTTACCAAAGGCATGCGGTAAAAGTAAGCATGCGCTAATTAATTTAAAACCTCTTCTCACTCCTGTGCTTGCCAAAGGCATGGGGTAAAAGTAAGCATGCGCTAATTAATTTAAAACTTCTTCTCACTCCTGCGCTTACCAAAGGCATGCGGTGAAAGTAAGCATGCACTAATTATTTTAAAACCTCTTCTCACTCCGGCGCTTACCAAAGCATGCAGTAAAAGTAAGCATGTGCTAATTATTTTAAAACCTCTTCTCACTCCGGCGCTTACCAAAGCATGCGGTAAAAGTAAGCATGTGCTATTTAATTTAAAACCTCTTCTCACTCCGGCACTTACCAAAGGCATGCAGTAAAAATTTGAGTGTGATGTAAGCTTGGACCTTAAATCATACTGAATAGCTCTTAATCTTCTTCCCTTTATGCGTTTCCAAATGACCGGTAATGAAATCAGCCTCCTCCATTTTGAAAATGATGACAGGGGAAGTGTCACTCGTGACGTCACGAGTTTTACCAGGCGGTAATACTAAGCATGCGCTAATTATTTTGCGAAGCGAGTTTGACCCGGCAGTAATTCAAGGCAGGCGCGTACTATATGCCCTGCGGCAATTCAAGGAAACACGGTATGAAGTTGTGGTCAAAAGTTTACATACGCTTGTAAAGAACATGATGTCATGGCTGTCTTGAGTTCCCAATCATTTCTACAACTCTTATTTTTTTGTGACAGAGTGATTGGAGCACATACTTGTTGGTCACAAAAAAAAAACATTCATTAGTTTGGTTCTTTTATGAATTTATTATGGGTCTACTAAAAATGTGACCAAATCTGCTGGGTCAAAAGTATACATACAGCAATGAGACAAAAGTGAAAATGATGAAAATACGTAAATATTACGAATGTGCCTAATACTACATTAAATATCGTTAGAATAATTGTTTCTAAATTATCACCAACAACTTTGTATTACATTGTGTTCCTGACAAGAAGACAAAAGGCTGAAGAAGAATGCTCGTAAAACTCCACTGGACTACAAAGCGGACAGATGGCAGGATCTGTCCAACTTCCAGAGGAACTCTTTTTGAACTATTTTATGGAACTCTCTTTGAACTATTTTATGGAACTCTTTTTGAACTATTTGACGAACTCTCTTCGAACTGTTCGATAACCAAAGGCAACACTGTTTACGACCCACTTCTCTCAAGAATCAGCTGTGGGCAGGAGTCAAATAAAGAAGGAGGAGTACAATCTTTGTGGAGAGTGTGGTGCAGGACTGTACAAAGAGTACAGTGGCCATGTCTCTCCTCAGATCTGAGTCCAAATTTAATTCTGTCCCTGTTGGATTATTTGCCTTTTGTCTTGTTTAATAGATGTCATCAGTGTTTGAACCTGACATATACATATATATATATATATATATATATATATATATATATATATATATATATATATATATATATATATATATATATGTGTGTGTGTGTGTGTGTGTGTGTGGAACAAGGGGATTGGTCAAATGCAGAAAGTGATTTCACCACACCTAGTGTGTGTGTGACAATCAGTGGTACTTTAACTTCAAGTGCGGGATGAGCCAAAAACTAAACCAGACCCACTGTTTTTATGTTTGTGGAAAAAAGCCAAAGGGAAAGCAAAATGTGCAGGCTAAGCTCAGTCAGTCACATGTTGGGTCTTGTCTTTTCGAGCAGTGAACAGGCAACCTTTTAAAGCTACAACTGCTGTTTGATAATCAGTCATCATAATTAAAATGCAGCCACCTAATGGAATTAATTTAAAAAAAAATACATCAGGAGGTTTCCTACAGCCACACTGCTTGTGTTTTTTAATTGTGTGACTATCAGTGGTACTTTAAGTTTAATTAAATCAAACTTCAAGTGTATAAATGAACACACTAAAGTACCAAAAATTGGTGCCGTATCGTGCCGTTATTACCAGGTACCGTATTGGTTTAAAGGCCTAATGAAATGAGATTTTCTTATTCAAACGGGGATAGCAGGTCCATTCTATGTGTCATACTTGATCATTTCGCGATATTGCCATATTTTTGCTGAAAGGATTTTGTAGAGAACATCGACGATAAATTTAGCAACTTTTGGTCGCTGATAAAAAAAAGCCTTGCCTTTACCGGAAGTAGCAGAAGATGTGCGCGTGACGTCACAGGTTGTAGGGCTCCTCACATCCTCACATTGTTTATAATGTGAGCCTCCAGCAGCAAGAGCTATTCGGACCGAGAAAGCGACAAGTTCCCCATTAATTTGAGCGAGGAGGAAAGATTTGTGGATGAGGAAAGTTAGAGTGAAGCTAAAAAAAAAAAAGTGGCAGTGGGACCGTTTTAGATGTAATTAGACACATTTACTAGGATAATTCTGGAAGATCCCTTATCCGCTTATTGTTTTAATAGTGTTTTAGTGAGATTGTAAAGTCATACCTGATAGTCGGATGGCTGCGGTGAATGCCAGTATCTCTCAGAGAATCGAATGGAGGAGAAAAGATCACAGCTGCCTTTTTGACAGCTACAGGAGGAAGTCCCATAATCCACTTAAGTCTCCGGTAAGAGCCGACTTACTATCACAATTTTCCCATCCAAAAACTTGCTGGTTGACGTAGAGAAACATGTTCGCTTGACCGCTCTGTGTTAAAACTTCACAACAAACAAAGAAACACCGGCCGTGTTTCGGTGCTAAAGGCAGCTGCAATCCACCGCTTTCCACCAGCAGCATTCTTCTTTGACGTCTCCATTATTAATTGAACAAATTGCAAAAGATTCAGCAACACAGATGTCCAAATTACTGTGTAATTATGCGATGAAAAGAGACTACTTTTAGCAGTGTGTGGTGCTGGGCTAATATGTCCCCTCCAACCCCTCATCATTCCGCGACGATTTCAACAAGAAACTCCGCGGGAAATTTAAAATTTCAATTTAGTAAACTAAACCGGGCGTATTGGCATGTGTTGCAATGTTAATATTTCATCATTGATATATAAACTATCAGACTGCGTGGTCGGTAGTAGTGGGTTTCAGTAGGCCTTTAAATGTGAAAAGTACCCCTAGTCAAGGTAATCCTAGTGTTGATGTAGGTATTAGGTGTCCATATAGATGCCTGACAGACAGGAAACATCTAATTTGGGTGTAAGGAAGTAAGGAAAATGGCTACTTTTTCAGGCGATCATACCAATTTTTTTTGTGCGTCAACTACAGGATGCAAATGGCATTGCGCTGAATGCAAATAGTCCTGGGTCCGCCTCCTCCAGGAAGCGCTGCATGTAATATTTATGAGGCGCCGCTGCACTTGTCAGATGTGATCACCCTGACGCCTTAGATTACATTTCCTTCAAGTCATTGTGGGAGCAGTGAATGCTTGGTGTCGGGTCATCCTCCGTTATCACACTTTAAGCTCTCTTAGATGATTTTCCTCCTCGCTGTCGCCCCCTAATGAGGTCGATAAGATGGCCAAACGAGGCGCCGGGTGATTCGCCGGCAGATAATTGGCCTCCTGTTTACTGGGCGTCTTTGCCTGATAAGAGGCCGGATTATTTCGCAGACGCCGTGGTTCGTATGAGGAGGCGTGACGTCGGCGTCTGATGTGGAGATTAGCTCCTCCGCTTTGCCTTATCACGATTGTTGTCACTTTTAAATGTTTGTCAGCCAGTGGGGAGCCCGCGCTTTAAATACGCCAATAAATATTCAGTGTTTGGGCTCGGCTAAATGTCAGCGTTGGCCGCCGCGTCGCCAATGATAATGGCTGCGGGCGTCGGAAGACCTCGGGTGGAGTTTGCAAAGCGGCTCGTTTGGGGAAAGGTCATGTTGTCTCCCCAGGTGTGCATAGGTACAAACTGTTGCCGACTTACAACGTCCTCCTCGGCCATCTTCTTCACCAGGGGTCGGGAACCTTTTTGGCTGAGAGAGCCAAGAAGCCAAATATTTAAAAATGTATTTCTGTAAGAGCCATATAATATTTTTTGTAATAATACTGTTATTCTGAAGCTAACTGTGGAGGGGGTGTGGCCTGCGGGCCTGCAGCGAAGCGGGGTGTTGCCAGGATCAGCCTCGAAATCAGCGACAGGTGCGTAGACAGCCCATCTGGGCCTTGTTATCTAATCACTTGCCGCTCGGTTATAGGCAGCAGCCAGGAGGAGAGACGGGGTTGGAGCTGGAGCCAAAGCACAAGCGAGGACAAAAGACAAAAAGACAATTGCTGGAAAGCAACTGAGAGACTTGTTGAAAAATAAAACAATATTGTAACCCTGAAACAGGCTCTCATGTTGGTGCTTGGTGGTCTGAAGAACCCCCAGGAGGGCAAGACCCACACTAACCAATAGTAAATAAATAACTTCCTACCATTAACGCAACTTCTTAAACAGGTGCAGTAGAAAACGGATGGATGGATTAAAAATGCATAAGAATGTTTTATATTTTGAACATTATTTTTAACACTAAAGTGGAATTATTCATTACTTATCGTGTTAAGCAATGTCAGCTCAGAGCCACAGGTTCCCTACCCCTGTTCTACATCCAAATTGGATTTGTTGGGGTTGTCCAATAAAACTTTTTAAGGATTGTCTCCCTCTTGTGGAACTAAAAGGAACTATGCTTCATCTTTAACCAAACAAAGCAGTAAATGCGCCAATTGGAGCTCCAGTTAAAGGCCTACTGAAATGAGATTTTCCTATTTAAACGGGGATAGCAGCTCCATTCTATGTGTCATACTTGATCATTTCGCGACATTGCCATATTTTTGCTGAAAGGATTTAGTAGAGAACATCGACAATAAAGTTCGCAACTTTTGGTCGCTAATAGAAAAGCCCTGCCTTTACCGGAAGTAGCAGACGATGTGCGCGTGACGTCACAAGTTGTAGGGGGCTGTCACGCCAAATTTCTTCCCCCCTACAAAAACCTTCCCCCCAGAAGACATTTGGCGTGACAGCCCCATTTAATGCCTGAAGGACCCCAATGAGGGCGTGATAATACCAAGTTATATGACTCTTAAGGGATACAGATACAAAATTAGCGAAGCAAAAATAGCTTGAAAGGTTGGCATGCTGGAATGCGAATATTTTTTCCTTACCGTTATTTTTCACCAATGACAATCAGCCAATGATAATGCTTTTAAAACAGGCAGCTGTGTGGGCTGTTTTAAGCAAGTTATATGACTCTTAAGGGTTACAGCTGCAAAATTAGCGAAGCAAAAATAGCTTCAAAGGTTGGCATGCTGGAATGCTAATATTTTTTCCTTGCCGTTATTTTTCACCAATGACAAAGAGCCAATGATAATGCTTTTAAAACAGGCAGCTGTGTGGGCTGCTTTAAGCAAGTTTTATGACTCTTAAGGGTTACAGCTGCAAAATTAGTGAAGCAGAAATAGCTTCAAAGGTTAGCATGCTGGAATGCTAATATTTTTTCCTTACCGTTATTTTTCACCAATGACAATCAGCCAATTATAATGCTTTTAAAACAGGCAGCTGTGTGGGCTGCTTTAAGCAAGTTTCATGACTCTTAAGGGTTACAGCTGCAAAATTAGTGAAGCAAAAATAGCTTCAAAGGTTAGCATGCTGGAATGCTAATATTTTTTCCTTACCGTTATTTTTCACCAATGACAATCAGCCAATTATAATGCTTTTAAAACAGGCAGCTGTGTGGGCTGCTTTAAGCAAGTTTCATGACTCTTAAGGGTTACAGCTGCAAAATTAGTGAAGCAAAAATAGCTTCAAAGGTTAGCATGCTGGAATGCTAATATTTTTTCCTTACCGTTATTTTTCACCAATGTCAATCAGCCAATTATAATGCTTTTAAAACAGGCAGCTGTGTGGGCTGCTTTAAGCAAGTTTTATGACTCTTAAGGGTTACAGCTGCAAAATTAGCGAAGCAAAAATAGCTTCAAAGGTTAGCATGCTGGAATGCTAATATTTTTTCCTTACCGTTATTTTTCACCAATGACAATCAGCCAATTATAATGCTTTTAAAACAGGCAGCTGTGTGGGCTGCTTTAAGCAAGTTTTATGACTCTTAAGGGTTACAGCTGCAAAATTAGCAAAGCAAAAATAGCTTCAAAGGTTAGCATGCTGGAATGCTAATATTTTTTCCTTACCGTTATTTTTCACCAATGACAATCAGCCAATTATAATGCTTTTAAAACAGGCAGCTGTGTGGGCTGCTTTAAGGTCCTTCCACCCTCATTGGGGTCCCTCAGGCATTAGAGGGTCTGTCACGCCTAATGTCTTTCGGGGGGAAGGTTTTTGTATGGGGGAAGAAATTTGGCGTGACAGCTCCTCACATCCTCACATTGTTTACAAACGTAGCCACCAGCAGTAAGAGCAATTCGGACCCAGAAAGCGAAAATTTCCCCATTAATTTGAGCGAGGATGAAAGAGTCGTGAATTAGGATATTGATAGTGAAGGACTAGAAAAATGTTTTAAAAAAGCGACGGCTCCGGGCGGCAGGAGTGTGAGCGTTTCAGATGTAATTAAACACATTTACTAGGATAATTCTGGAAAATCCCTTATCTGCTTATTGTTTTAATGGTCTTTTAGTGAGATTTTAAAGATTGTAAAGACATACTTCGAGGTCGGATGGCTGCGGTGAACACACAGTGTCTCAGAGAGAAGCCAACAGGCCAAGCTCACAGCTGCATTTTTTGACATGACAGCTGCTGCAGGACGACGAATAATCCATTGATGTCTCCGGTAAGATATATATCACAATTTCCCCATCCAAAAACATGCTGGTTGACGTAGAGGAAACATGTTCGCTTGACCGCTCTGTGTTAAAGCTTCACAACAAACAAAGAAATACCGGCTGTGTCTCGGTGCTAAAAGCAGCTGCAATCCATCGCATTCCACTAACAGCATTCTTCTTTATAGTCTCCATTATTGAATGAACAAATTGCAAAAGATTCAGCAACGCAGATGTCCAAATTACTGTGTAATTATGCGGTTAAAGCAGACGACTTTTAGCCGTGTGTGGTGCAGCGCTAATATTTCCTGACAGTCCGTGACATCACGCGTACGAGTCATCATTCAGCGATGTTTTCAACAAGAAACTCGCGGGAAATTTAAAATAGCAATTTAGTAAACTAAAAAGGCCGTATTGGCATGTGTTGCAATGTTAATATTTCATCATTGATATATAAACTATCAGACTGCGTGGTCGGTTGTAGTGGGTTTCAGTAGGCCTTTAAGTTTAAAGGCCTACTGAAACGTCGTTGTTGAAAACGTCGCGTATGATGACGCGTGTTTGTGACATCACGGGTTGTAGCAGACGTATTAGCCCGGCACCACTTACGGCTAAAAGTAGTCTCTTTTCATCGCATAATTACACAGTAATTTGGACATCTGTGTTGCTGAATCTTTTGCAATTTGTTCAATTAATAATGGAGACTAAAAAAAAGAATGCTGTTGGTGGAAAGCGGTGGATTGCAGCTGCCTTTAGCAACCGAAACACGGCCGGTGTTTTCTTTGTTTGTTGTGAAGCTTTAACACAGAGGGGTCAAGCGAACATGTTTCTCTACGTCAACCAGCAAGTTTTTGGATGGGAAAATTGTGATATTAAGCTGAGTGGATTATGCGACCTCCTCCTGTAGCTGTCAAAAAGGCAGCTGTGATTTTGGCTTCTCCATTCGCTTCTCTCAGAGACACTGGCGTTCACCGCAGCCCTCCGTCTTTCAGGTATGACTTTATAATCTCACTAAAACACTATTAACACAATAAGCAGATAAGGGATTTTCCAGAATTATCCTAGTAAATGTGTCTAATAACATCTGAATCGCTCACACTGCCGTCGCCTTTTCTTTTTTTTTTAGTGCTTCACTCTAACTTTCCTCATCCACAAATCTTTCATCCTCGCTCAAATTAATGGGGAACTTGTCGCTTTCTCGGTCCGAATTGCACTTGCTGCTGGTGGCTATGATTATAAAAAATGTGAGGAGCCCTACAACCCGTGACGTCACGTGCACATTGTCTGCTACTTCCGGTACAGGCAAGACTTTTTTATGAGCGACCAAAAGTTGCGAACTTTATCGTCGATGTTCTCTACTAAATCCTTTCAGCAAAAATATGGCAATATCGCAAAATGATCAAGTATGACACATAGAATGGACCTGCTATCTCCGTTTAAATAAGAAAATCTCATTTCAGTATGCCTTTAGATTACCAATGATGGTCACACACACCAGGTGTGGTGAAATTACTCCGGACTATTAGCCACAGATTCATATGTTGCGCAATGAGTTATTTACAAGGTAATATTCTGTAAAAGTATATTTACATACCTTAATTGTTTCCAAACGGTGTCTGGAACATGGCAGTAAAACGGGTGATCAAACAAAACAGAAGTCATCGTCATAAAGTTAAAGTTCCAATGATAGTCACACACACACTAGGTGTGGTGAAATTTGTCCTCTGCATTTGACCCATTCCCTTGTTCACCCCCTGGGAGGTGAGGGGAGTAGTGAGCAGCAGCGGTGGCCGCGCCCTGGAATCATTTTTGGTGATTCAACCCCCAATTCCAACCCTTGATGCTGAGTGCCAAGCAGGGAGGTAATGGGTCCCATTTTTATAGTCTTTGGTATGACTTGGCCGGGGTTTGAACTCACGACTTACCGATCTCAGGGCGGATACCCACCTGATAAGTCCGAAAGAGATGATACAGTATTATCTACTCACCGATGCTACCTATTGGTGGTTAGAGCACACTGCAGCTAGTTCTGGATAAATTAACCAAACCCCCAATGCTTCAGTCACACGCAGGATTCTCACAGGAATGAAGTTAAAGTACCAATTATTGTCACACACACACTTGGTGTGATGAATTTACCCTCTGTATTTGACCCATCCCCCTTTTCTACCTCCTGGTAGGTGAGGGGAGCAGTGAGCAGCAGCGGAGGCCGCGCCCGGGAATCATTTTTGGTGATTTAACCCCCAATTCCAACCCTTGATGCTGAGTGTCAAGCAGGGAGGTAATGGGTCCCATTTTTATAGTCTTTGGTATGACTTGGCCGGGGTTTGAACTCACAACTTACCAATCTCAGGGCGGATACCCACCTGATAAGTCCGAAAGAGATGATACAGTATTATCTACTCACCAATGCTACCTATTGGTGGTTTGGGAACACTGGATAAATTAACCAACCCCCTAATGCTTCAGTCACGCGCAGGATTCTCACAGGAATGAAGTTAAAGTACCAATGATTGTCACACACACACTTGGTGAGATGAATTTACCTTCTGTATTTGACCCATCCCCCTTTTCTACCCCCCTGGTAGGTGAGGGGAGCAGTGAGCAGCAGCGGTGGCCGCGCCATGGAATCATTTTTGGTGATTTGACCCCCAATTCCAACCCTTGATGCTGAGTGCCAAGCAGGGAGGTAATGGGTCCCATTGTTATAGTCTTTGGTATGACTCGGCCGGGGTTTGAACTCACGACTTACCGATCTCAGGGCGTATACCCACCTGATAAGTCTGAAAGAGATGATACAGTATTATCTGCTCACCAATGCTACCTATTGGTGGTTTGGGAACACTGGATAAATTAACCAACCCCCTAATGCTTCAGTCACGCGCAGGATTCTCACAGGAATGAAGTTAAAGTACCAATGATTGTCACACACACACTTGGTGTGGTGAAATTCGTCCTCTGCATTTGACCCATCCCCTTGGTCACCCCCTGGGAGGTGAGGGGAGCAGTGAGCAGCAGCGGTGGCCGCGCCCGAGAATATTTTTTGGTGATTTAACCCCCAATTCCAACCCTTGATGCTGAGTGCCAAGCAGGGAGGTAATGGGTCCCATTTTTATAGTCTTTGGTATGACTCGGCCGGGGTTTGAACTCACGACTTACCGATCCCAGGGCGTATACCCACCTGATAAGTCTGAAAGAGATGATACAGTATTATCTGCTCACCAATGTTACCTATTGGTGGTTTGGGAACACTGGATAAATTAACCAACCCCCAAATGCTTCAGTCAGATGCAGGATTCTCACAGGAATAAAGTTAAAGTACCAATGATTGTCACACACACACTTGGTGTGGTGAAATTCTTCCTCTGCATTTGACCCATCCCCTTTGTCGCCCCCTGGGAGGTGAGGGGAGCAGTGAGCAGCAGCGGTGGCCGCGCCTGAGAATCATTTTTGGTGATTTAACCCCCAATTCCAACCCTTGATGCTGAGTGAGTAATGGGTCCTATTTTCATAGTCTTTGGTATGACTCAGTTCCATAGCTCAGTTGGTAGAGTGGCCGTGCCAGCAACTTGAGGGTTGCAGGTTCGATCCCTGCTTCCGCCATCCTAGTCACTGCCGTTGTGTCCTTGGGCAAGGCACTTTACCCACCTGCTCCCAGTGCCACCCAGACTGGTTTAAATGTAACTTAGATATTGGGTTTCACTATGTAGAGCGCTTTGAGTCACTAGAGAAAAGCGCTATATAAATATAATTCACTTCACTCGGCCGGGGTTTGAACTCAAAACCTAACCATCTCAGGGCGGACACTCTAACCACTAGGCCCCTGAAGAATGAGGCACACCTTGCTTCTTCTTACACTTGCATGAGCATCACAAACGCTAAAAAAAAGTAAACAAATAAAAGCGAAATCTTCTTTTTACGCTTGTTAGAAGTCGCAGTTTAACCCTGGAACAGACTATTTCCCCCCTTGATTTGTGACAGGAGCAATTGTTCAGAAATGCGAAGAAATCAACCTCTAATGACAAAACAATCTCACTTTCCGCTCCAATGCGAGTGATTGATGTCGGCCATCTTTCCTCATCTTATCACGTTAGTGCTCCATCACCGCCAGTGGAACCGGCGGAGGCGACACAAATCGCTGTTGATTAACGCCGCTTTTTCTTTGTCTTGCCGCAGCACAACAAGAAGAAGAAAACAAACCCCGCGTGTGAGAGGATCAGATAGCAGCTTCTTAAAAAAAACAAACTTAGTTTGTGCACGACTCCTGGCCAAATAGAAACAGGTGGATAAAAAGACAACGTCTCTTCCTCTCTCTCTCACGCTGCCTAAGAGCTTCCGCTAAGGCGGCGGCGGTCGAGTGGTAAAAGGCAGATTATTGGCGTCCCCCATGTTGAAGCCCTCCTCGTTAAATGCCGGACGCTGTGATCCGACTTTAAAGCCGCACTGAGCCCCAAATAGCTGTGAGAAGTATCCGAACGCCGACTACCCACAGGAAATCACACAACTTCTCCCTGTGGACACAATGGCCGCACCAAAGAAGTGTCACGTTTGATGCTTAGTGCCACTTTCCTCCGTAAAACTCTTGGTTGAAGCAGAGCTGAGGGATTTAGCGCTCCTTGGCGCCCCCTGCAGTTGTGAATGCAACATAATATTTGAAAAAACTATTTGGACTTGAACACAACATTTGACAGGCTGAAGGAGGACGTTGTGCTAGGGTGTGTATTGACCATATAAAGACTGTATTGAGCATATATGGACTTATTTGACCATATAAGGACTGTATCGACCATATATGGACTGTATTGTACATATATTGCCTGTTTTGACCATATAAGGACTGTATCGACCATATATGGACTGTATTGTACACATTTGGCCTGTTTTGACCATATAAGGACTGTATCGACCATATATGGACTGTATTGTCCATATATGGACTGTGTTGTACATATATGGACTGTATCGACCATATAAGGACTGTATCGACCATATATGGACTGCATCGACCGTATATTGACCGTATTTATCGTATAAGGACTGTATCTACCATATTTCGCTCTCCCACTGAGGTGAGTTTTTCCTTGCCCTAATGTGGGCTCTGTACCGCGGATGTCGTTGTGGCTTGTGCAGCCCTTTGAGACACTTGTGATTTAGGGCTGTATAAATAAACATTGATTGATTGATGGATAAGGACTGTATCTACTATAAAAGGACGGTATCGACCATATAAGGTATGTATCGACCATATAAGGACTATATCAACCATATATGGACTGCATCAACCATATAAGGACTGTATCGACCGTATCATATGTGGGCTCTGTATTGTGGATGTCATTGTGGCTTGTGCAGCCCTTTGAGACACTTGTGATTTGGGGCTATATAAATAAACTCTGATTGATTGATTGATTGATTGATTGATAAGGACTGTATCGACCGTATAAGGACTGTATCAACCACGTAAGGACTGTATCAACCACATAAGGACTGTATTGACCATATATGGACAGTATCGACCATATATGGTCTGTATCGACCATATATGGACTGTATCGACCGTATATGGACTGTATCGACTGTATAAGGAATGTATCGACCATATTTCGGTCTCCCCTAGAGGGGGGGGGGGGCAGTGGGTTATCCACATATGCGATCCTCTCCAATGTTTCTTATAGTCATTGTCACCGAAGTCCCACTGGGGTGAGTTTTTCTTTGCCTATATGTGGGCTCTGTACCGCGGATGTCGTTGTGGCTTGTGCAGCCCCTTTAAGACATTTGTGATTTGGAGCTATATAAATAAACATTGATTGATTGATAAGGACTGTATCGACCATATGTGGACTGTATCTGACCGTATATGGACTGCATCGACCATTTAAGGACTGCATCGACCATATAAGGACTGTATCAACCATATAAGGACTGTATCGACCATATAAGGACTGTATCGACCATATAAGGACTGATAGCGGCAAGAGTGTCCTGCATACAGTAATCACGTATTCGTGATTAATAAAGTAGTGGGGGCGCACAAAAAAAAGTCAATTCACATCCAAATCGCGATTCTTATTCATCCCGATTCTATAGCAATCAAAATTTTTTTTTAAATCAATTAAAAAAATAAATAAAATCAATAGAAATGTGTATTTTTTTGGATACCACTGCGATCCTGCAGCGATGTCCTGCAGCTCCCGCATCATCATGTCTCGCCAAAGTTATTTTAGATCATAAATCATGCCTCCGATCTGGATACCAGGAAGATTTAGCCATGAATGTAGAAGTTGTTCATCTGTGACATCCAATTCCTACAAACACAGTACAATCGAAGACCGTGTCTGCAGGGAGACTTCCTTGTTAACCCTTCGTGTGCATCATGATACATTCTTTATAAAACAGGAAAGATATAGACATCCTTTCAGTTGTCCTCACAGTGAGAGCAGACATTGTACAGTAAGCGATCGTTTTATTATGTATGTAGTTTGTATTTTTTGTTTTGCACTTAGCAATAATGCTACATGATGCTGGTGTTTCACTAAAGCTGGATCGGTTTGGCAGAGCTTCTAAAACTTGTACAGTAGGTCGCCCTCCTTATATTTAGGATCAAAAATATAAGGTTCTGGATCGTCATTTGTCCCAGAGTAATTGTTATTGGCTCCCACAAAGTCTGCATGACTTGCATTGTTGTTGGTGGGGAAGGGATCTGCGGTTCCTACCTCTACGTCACGCGATGACCTGACTGGCTAGCTCATTATCTCTCAAAATGGCCCGGGGAGTCACGGTGAAATTGATACTATTTTGATCATATCTATTTACTCGCAAACTTTGTAAGTCTTTTTGTGTCATAGATCAGAAATATATGATAACAGCTTCAATACAGAGGCAACTTGTTTTTCCACTCTACTGGTACTTTAAAGTAAGTTGAATGATGCAGACGCGTTTGTTACTGGGTACCTTCTAATACACGTATACCTTGGAGACCTTGCATGTGTAAATAAAATGCAACCGTAATTATATTATACTTATTAGACAAAAAGGTGTTGTGTGGGACTGCAATAGTGTTCATGTCTAGCTTGTTTGCTATTCTTTGCTTAATTGTTGTGTAGCTGCTAGCTCCTAGTAGCTTATAGCCTCCAATGTTTACCTTTTGTGAATGACTTTACTAATATAGAAGAAAAGAGCAACCTGGTGTGTTAATTGGAGGACAATTAGATGTTAACTGGCTGTCTAGTTTTTCACGTGTAAACAGACTGCAGGGCCGCTTGCATCAGACATTTTAGATGCAAGCCGATATCACCCGATATTTATGTATCGACAGGTGTCAATATCAGAATGAGACTCCCCTTGTCAGAAATTTGTCTGATACGAAGTCATGCTGTTTTGATATTACTTTGGTCTCGTTTGAGATACATTACACAACTAACATACCACTAACTTTATTGTGGGTCTGAGAGGATCAAGTCACATCCACCAAGCTAAAAATTATTTGAAAATTTTTGTCAATAAAGGGGCGGCTTTTCCTCATTTGGAAACAACGACACTGAAAAATGTGTCCCGTGAAAAACCGTCCGAGCGAAATTCTCGAATAACTAAAGATCCTCAAGTGAATAATGTTTACTCACCACACCGGTATGTTTTAGCGCTTTCATGGCGAGTTTACTGACAGGTATAAATAAGAACTGTGCACTACTTTATATTAGAAATGGGAACAGCGGAGCATGAAGGTCACATAACAAGAAACTTATCGACTATGGTGTCGGCACGGACTACAAAGGCCAACGCTCACAATTTTTTCTGAATTTATGCAGATCCCAAATAAAGATCAACAGGTACCGGAAGGTAAAAAAAAAAAGGTGCTTTTGCATAATATGGCGAAACAAATCACCAGATAATATGTCTTACCTTACACACACACACCATGATATTACTTGTATGTTTAATGCTTTGATCGATTGATTGAAACTTTTATTAGTAGATTGCACAGTACAGTACATATTCCGTACAATTGACCACTAAATGGTAACACCCCAATAAGTTTTTCAACTTGTTTAGTCGGGGTCCACATTAATCAATTCGCCGACAATCCATCAAGCGGTGCGGCTTCATAGCTTACCAAAGTCGTACTAAAACATTTTGATAGATTTTTAAATGTTGTGTGTAATGTTCTGTATTTTCAATGGAACAGATAAAATGTTGGTGTTTGTCTACTTGAGTCATACTGCCATCATAGTGCAGCCTACACGTATCTCTTATTTTTGACTGCCATCTACTGGTCACACTTATCACCAAATAAAATAGCTTCGAGGTCGGTAAGCTCAACCAAAATTATTCCTTACATTAGGCGCACCGGGTTACACGGCGCAATGTAGAGTTTTGAGGGGGGGGAAAAGGATTTTAAGTACCGTATTTTTCAGACTACAATGCGCAGTTTTTTTCATAGTTTGGCCGAGGGTGCGACATATACTCCGGAGCGACTTGTGTGTGAAATTATTAACACATTAACGTAAAATATCAAATAATATTATTTGCGGAAGAGACGAAGAAAATATCAGCAATCATCACATACACGTCAATCAAAGAGAATTCGGTGGGGGAGGGTCCTGGCAGAAGTGCATTGTGGGTCATGGGATGCTAACTGCTATATACTACTGCCGTAACTATTAAAATGGATAATTTCATCATTGGTGGTAACTTATAAAAACTGAGAAGGGCTGAACAAAAACTTGCACCAAAATGGAAATCATGTACTGCAGATTACAAGCTGGACGTAGTGAAATATGCAGCAGAAAACGACAAGAGGAAGCGGCGCATACCTTTGGAGTTGGCAGAGTTGTTTAGAAGCGACATCGAGGGAGTGACAGATTGTTTGGCGCAGTGGAAGAGTGGCCGTGCGCAACCCGAGGGTCCCTGGTTCAAATCCCACCTAGAACCAACCTCGTCACGTCCGTTGTGTCCTGAGCAAGACACTTCACCCTTGCTCCTGATGGGTGCTGGTTGGCGCCTTGCATGGCAGCTCCCTCCATCAGTGTGTGAATGTGTGTGTGAATGGGTAAATGTGGAAGTAGTGTCAAAGCGCTTTGAGTACCTTGAAGGTAGAAAAGCGCTATACAAGTACAACCCATTTATCATTTATCATTTATATTTTATAGTTACTTCTCAGTTGGTTATTTATGCCTCATATAACGTACACTTATTCAGCCTGTTCACTACACTGTAAAAAAAAATCATATTTTTATGGTTGATTTACTCTAAATATCTACTGTAATTTTTCTTTTTTTTTTAAATAGGCTATAAAACTGTAGAATTGAAGACATTATCTGTAAATAAACAAACCGCCTGTTATTTTAAGTGTTATGCCAGTAATCACAAACTATGTATATTTCAATTTTTTTTACAGAAAAATAGCAAATACATATCATTTTCTGTTTTCTCAAATTACTTTCAAATTCATGTAAAATTAAAGTAATTAACTTTTAATTAATATGTAGCTTGTTATATAAAAGTCTATGTCCATACTAACAATCTAACAGTTTTGTGTGTAATTTTAAGGAAAATCTTATTTTTTTAATATTTATGTGTATTTTTATATTCAAGTTGAAAAATATTTGTAGCCTGTTATAGAAAGGTTTATGCTCATACTAACAATTCAGCATTTTTCTGACACACGTTGGTGACTGCAAGACATACTTGATCAACAGCCAACAGCCATACAAGTCACACTGACGGTGGCTGTACTAACAAATTTAACACTGTTACAAATAAGCGCGACACTGTGAACGCACATCAAACAAGAATGACAAACACATTTTGGGAGAACATCTGCACCGTAACACAAAATAAACACAAAAGAACATATACCCAGAATGCCATGCAGCGCTACTCTTCCAGGCTACACCCCGCAACCACCAAACCCCGCCCACCTCAACCGACGCATGGAGGGGGGCAGTGATGTGGGGTGATGGCGGGGGTGTAGCCCGGAAGAGTAGCGCTGCATGGCATTCTGGGTATTTGTTCTTTTGTGTTTATTTTGTGTTACGGTGCAGATGTTCTCCCAAAATGTGTTTGTCATTCTTGTTTGATGTGGGTTCAAAATGTGGCTTCACAATGTGGCGCATATTTGTAACAGTGTTGAATTTGTTTGAACTGCCACCGTCAGTGTGATCTGTATGACTGTTGATCAAGTATGTCTTGCAATCATTATCGTAAGTCAAACGAAGCCTTGAACAACATGCACTTCAGTTGGCTCGCTGCTTGTCTGGTAAATGAGCTAATGCAACAGAAGTTAGTCAAGGACGATAGGGAAAGTGGCGTAACGGCACTCCCCAAAAATATTTATCCGGTTGATATCATCATAACCCTTCGCAAGGGTCACAGGTAGTCTTTCGTGATGATTGGCAAGTATGTTGCCAGGTCGGTATGGTCATTCCAAGAAGGTGAATCCACAATTCACATAGTTTCTACATACACTGGCCCCCCGGTAAATTGAGTTTGAGACCCCTGATCTTAATAATTCAGAAAAAAATCTGTAAAATAATGGTATTTTTCTGTGAAACTACCAGCATTGTCACTTAATTAAAGGTGGTTGATCGTAATTAATTGGAAAAACTCTGTAGAACAAAAGAATTTTTCTACAGAACTGTTTGCATCGTCACTTTATTAACGGGGGTTGATCTTAACAATTTAGTAAAAATCTGTAAAATTACGAAATTTTTCCGCAAAACGTTTCATGCAAATTTCTGTATATATAATGTTTTTGATCATTATTTGGTTTACAGTGTTTTACTTTAATTTTATGGTTTTCGTTTGGCAGCCGTAGCTGCCAGTAGATGCCCGTTTTTTTTACAGAATTTTTTTTTTACAGTGTATTCTGTATTTATTTTAAATTTCCTTTCAAATGTCTATTCTTGGTGTTGTATTTTATCAAATAAATTTCCCCCAAAAATGCGACTTATACTCCAGTGCGATGTATATATGTTTTTTTCCTTCTTTATTATGCATTTTCGGCTGGTGCGTCGTATACTCCGGAGCAATTTATAATCCGAAAAATACGGTACACTTTATAGTCCGGAAAATAGGGTATGTCAAATTTGCGTCCGTAACAAGCTCCCAACAACGTTGGACACAGTTGTCCAAAAATGTGCGAGGATGACATGTACGGTAATTTGTGGTTTCAACGCTACCTGTCATTAAACCCAAAAGAACATTCGCGGCAGGGTAACAATAACAAAACGACCGCACACGTCGTGCGGCTGCCAGACAACAAAATAGCTGCACAATTAGCCCAAATTGCCTCTGCCATGTTGGCCTGAAGAGGCTCCGTGCCGAGAGTGGAGCTGCGAGCGGCTGATTACCGAAGAGCCGCCGCTATCAGGGCTGAGCTGCCCTCTATCTATACGTCCTCTGCACACACACACACACACACACATCTCCCCTTTGCACCTTTCAGCCGCGGCGCACCATCCATCAGGAGGCCGCAACAGGACCTCACGTAATCGCAGCGGGTGCACTTGTTTTTGTCCGGTCCCACCTTTTTTTTTTTTTTTTTGGCACATGGCTGAGCGCCAGATGTGTCCACAAGCGCTTGTTTTACATGGATGGCTTGACACGGAGGAGCAAATCAACAACTCTTTATTACCAACTACATATGTACTGCTGAGGGTCACAGAAAAGGGGTGGAGCCTACACGCCAGGGGTCACCAACGCGGTGCCCGCGGGCACCAGGTAGCCCGTTAGGACCAGATGAGTTGCCCGCTGGCCTGTTCTAAAAATAGCTCAAATAGCAGCACTTACCAGTGAGCTGCCTCTATTTTTTAAATTGGATTTATTTACTTAGCAAGCTGGTCTCGCTTTGCTCGACATTTTAATTCTCAGAAAGACAAAACTCAAATAGAATTTCAAAATCCAAGAAAATATTTTAAAGACTTGGTCTTCACTTGTTTAAATAAATTCATTTATTTTTTTTACTTTGCTTCTTATAACCTTCAGAAAAAACCTTTTAGAGAAAAAATACAACCTTAAAAATTATTTTAGGATTTTTAAACACATATACCTTTTTACCTTTTAAATTCCTTCCTCTTCTTTCCTGACAATTTAAATCAATGTTCAAGTACATTTATTTATTTTTATTGTAAAGAATAATGAATGCATTTTAATTTAATTCTTCATTTTAGCTTCTGTTTTTTCGACGAAGAATATTTGCGAAATATTTCTTCAAACTTATTATGATTAAAATTCTAAAAAAATATTCTGGCAATTCTAGAAAATCTGTAGAATCAAATTTAAATCTTATTTCAAAGTCTTTTGAATTTCTTTTAAAATTTTTGTTCTGGAAAGTCTAGAAGAAATAATGATTTGTCTTTGTTAGAAATATAGCTTGGTCCAATTTGTTATATATTCTAACAAAGTGCAGATTGGATTTTAACCTATTTAAAACAGGTCATCAAAATTCTAAAATTAATCTTAATGAGGCAAAATTACTAATGATGTTCCATAAACTATTTTTTTAATTTTTTTCAAAAAGATTCAAATTAGCTAGTTTTTCTCTTCATTTTTTTCGGTTGAATTTTGAATTTTAAAGACTCAAAATTGAAGATAAACTATGTTTCAAAATTTTACTTTCATTTTTTTCATGTTTTCTCCTCTTTTAAATCATTCAATTAAGAGTTTTTTTCATCATTTATTCTCTACAAAAAACTTTCCGTAAAAGGAAAAAAAATGTACGACGTAATGACAGACAGAAATACCCATTTTTTTAATATATATAGATTTATTTATTAAAGGTAAATTGAGCAAATTGGCTATTTCTGGCAATTTATTTAAATGTGTATCAAACTGGTAGCCCTTCGCATTAATCAATACCCAAGAAGTAGCTCTTGGTTTCAAAAAGGTTGGTGACCCCTGCTATAAATAAAGTACTATCTAATCTAATACGCCATCAACAGCTGCGCATAAGCTGCGTGAAGCGCTACACTATCAATGGTGCTTTATACTAACCACTTACGGGTGGAGTCATTTTCCAAACTCATCGAAATTTTTATGAGACATTAATTTGCTCATTTTCTGCAGCTCTTTAGGGTCACAGGCGAGCTGGAGCCTATCCCAGAGGCGCCGGTCGCCAGTCAATTACAGGCTTTAAAGGACAACTAAATCATATAGAAATAAGGTGAGTGGATATTCTAAAAATGGCTCACGATGGGAGGTGATACTGCAAGCAGACAGAAAATTGATATGTACAAAATAATGATATAATAAATATAGAATAATAATACTCATTTAATGTCTTTTTTTGATTTGACATATTAAAAAAACTTACAAAAACATGAATTAAATCTATATAAGTAAATTATATCCTTATAAATATTAACAGAACATTCATTTAATTTGTGTCTTTTATTTAACATTAACATATATTATATAAACAAAACATGAATATATATAATATGTGAATTATATCATGATAAGATTAATATACCGTATTTTCTTGAATTGCCGCTGGAGGGGCTAATTAATTTAAAACCTCTTCTCACTCCTGCGCTTACCAGAGGCATGCGGTAAAAGTAAGCATGCGCTAATTATTTTAAAACCTCTTCTCACTCTGAAACTTACCAAAGGCATGCAGTAAAAATTTGAGTGTGATGTAAGCTTGAACCTTAAATCCTACTGAATAGCTCTTAATCTTCTTCCCTTTATGCGATTTCAAATTACCGGTATTGAAATCAGCCTCCTCCATTTTGAAAATGATGACAGGGGAAGTGTCACTCGTGACGTCACAAGTTTGACCCGGCAGTAATTCAAGGCAGGCGCATACTATACACCCTGCGGCAATTCGAAGAAATGTGATATATTAATTTAATATTAATTTTTGTGTTTTAATTTGACACAAAAAATATAGTATTAAAATGTACAAAACCATGAATTAAATCTATATGTAAATTAAATAATTTAGGATATTAATTTAATATCAATTTAATTTGTGTTCTGATTCAACATATTATAAAACTGTACAAAAACATTATTAAATGTATAAAATGTCAATTATATCAATACAGATATTAATTTCCCTTTAATGTGTTTTTTGAATTGAAATATTCAAATATATTAGAAAAACTTAAATAGAAAAATATATGTAGATATCAAAATAGAAAATATATTAATTTATAATATTCATTCAATTTGTTTTTTTTACTATATTACATATTAAAATATATTATACAAATGTAAAAAATAAAGATATGTAAATCTAATTATAGATATAAATGCAATATTCATTAATTTGTAGATTTTTTTATTTGACATATTAAAGTATATTATAAAAATTTACAAAAACATGAATTAAATCTACATGTAATTAAAAAAATTCACCATAGAATTAATATATATTAATATAATATTCATTTAATTAGTGTTTTTTTCTAATTTGCCACATTAAAATTTATTTTAAAAAGGTACAAAAATACGAATTAAATCCATGCAATATGTAAATTATATAATTTAATATTCATGTAATATTAGTTTAATTTGACATTAAAATATAACACAAAAACATGAATTAAAAAAACATATGTAAATCTTATAGAATATATATTAATTTAATATTCAACAAATTTGTGTTTTTTAATTTGACACTAAAATATGTTATAAAATCGTACAAAAACAATTTCAATCTTTATAATATACATAACATAACATAAAATTCATAATAGTAAATATATTGTTTAAATGCTTGAATATTTGAAAAACTTGTGTGGAAATCTGGGCTCTACAAATAGAAATATCTGCAAACGTGTACTCCAGGTTTGATTAGTTTGTTGGTTAATCAAGTAATGGCATAAAAATAAACTTTATACATTAGGCTCATAGTTGCACTAAAAAACTTTTCTGCTTACCATAACCTTTATTCGTCTTTTTTTGTTTAATTTAAATAAATGCACATCAACATGTGCGTTCATAATAATACAAATATTTTCAAATAAATGCACGTCAACATGTGCATTCATAATACAAATATTTTTTTAATAAATGCACATCATCAAGATATGCATTTATAATAATACAAATATTTTGTAATAAATGCACATCATCAACATGTGCATTCCTAATATTACAAATAATTTTTAATAAATGCACATCAACATGTGCATTCATAATACAAATATTTTATAAATGCACTTCTTTAACATGCTCATTCCTAATAGAAATAATTTTTAATAAATGCACATCAACATATGCATTCATAATAATACAAATATTTAATAAATGCACATCTTTAACGTGCTCATTCCTAATAGAAATACATTTTAATAAATGCACATCATCAACATGTGCATTCCTAATACTACAAATATGTTTTAATAAATGCACATCAACATGTGCATTCATAATACAAATATTTTCTAATAAATGCACATCATCAGCATGTGCATTCCTAATATTAGAAATATTTTTTAATAAATGCACAACATGTGCATTCATAATAATGCAAATCACTTTTACTAAATGTACATCATCCACATGTGGATTCATAATACAAATATTTTTCAAACAAATGTACATCATCAACACGTGCATTCATAATAGAAATATTTGTTTAATAAATGCACATAATCAAGATATACATTCATAATAATACAAATCTGTTTAATAAATGCACACCATCAACATACGCATTCCTAATAATATTAATAATTTTTAATAAATGTACATCACCCACATGTGGATTTATAATACAAATATTTTTAAACAAATGTACATCATCAACATGTGCATCCATAATACAAATATTTGTTTAATAAATGCACATAATCAAGATATACATTCATAATAATACAGATATGTTTTAATAAATGCACATCATCAACATGTGCATTCATAATACAAATCATTTTCAATAAATTGGCCCTAGTGTGTGAGCGTGAATGTTGTCTGTCAATCACGGGGCCAACACAGATAAGGTGGGGACTTGTCCAGGGTCTACTCCGCCTTCCGTCCGAATGCAGCTGAGATAGGCTACAACATCCCCCCACGACACCTCAAGCGGCAGAAAATGGATGGATGGATTTGCACATTATCAACATGTGCATTCCTACAATACAAATATGTGTAATAAATGTACACCATAAACATGTGCATTCCTAATACTAATCATTTTTAATAAATGCACATCACCAACATGTGCATTCATAATACAAATATTTTTAAAATAGAAGTACATCATCAACATGTGCATTCATAATACAACTATGTGTTTAATAAATGCACATCATCAAGATGTACATTCAAAATAATTAGTTTTTACTAAATGCACATCATCAACATGTGCATTCCTATAATACAAATATGTGTAATAAATGCACACCATAAACATGTGCATTCCTAATACTAATCATTTTTAATAAATGCACACCACCAACATGTGTATTCAGAATAATACAAATATTTTTTTAAATAAAAGTACATCACCAACATGTGCTTTCATAATACAAATATGTTTAATAAATGCACATCATCAAGATGTACATTCAAAATAACAATTAGTTTTTACTAAATGTACATCATTAACATGTGCATTCCAAATAATACAAATATTTTTTTAATAAATGCACATCACCAACATGTGCATTCGCAATACAATTTTTTAAAATCAAAGTACATCATCAACATGGGCATTCATAATACAAATATGTGTTAAATGCACATCATCAAGATGTACTTTTATAATAATACACATATTTGTTGAATAAATGCACATCATTAAGATATACATTCATATTAGTACAAATGTTTTTAATAAATGCACATCATCAAGATGTACATTCAAAATAACACAATTAGTTTTTACTAAATGTACATCATTAACATGTGCATTCCAAATAATACAAATACTTTTTTAATAAATGCACATCACCAACATGTGCATTCGCAATACCATTTTTTAAAATCAAAGTACATCATCAACATGAGCATTCACAGTAAAAATATGTGTTTAATAAATGCACATCATCAAGATGTACATTCAAAATAATACAAATATTTGTTGAATAAATGCACATCATTAAGATATACATTCATATTAATACAAATAATTTTAATAAATGCACATCATCAACATGTGCATTCATAATAATACAAATAGCCCGGCACATTGCTCCCATGTGTGCCTTATTGCAGCAACCATACCGAAACCAAGTCCGCTATTTTCAAGTTCCAGTCTCGGTTTGATCGCATTTTACTACTTCAAATTACGATGAATCAAAGCAACAGAAAGTGAATCGGAGATTTTTTTTTCGAATCGAACTTATCGATTTGAACAGGAATCAACAATTTAAAATCGTATTAATTCAATTAATTCAACAAAAATATTAGTACACATCCGGATATTAATAGTAAAACAAATTAAACCGTGTTAAAATGTTTCAAAGGAGTGTTGCACGGACCTAAAAATAAATATTGTATATGACATTTTTTGCACAGTAGCACTGCTTTATGAACATTTTTGGGTAATACACTTTAACTTTTACGCACAATAATCACAAAGAGCTCTCGGGTATTATGCAGGGCATCATATTATGGTATTACTATTTTTCAACGGGAAAACCGGAAAAGTCAGCGCACACACACACACACACACACACACACACACACACACACACACACACACACACACACACACACACACACACACACACACACACACACACGCATTATAGAGCTGTGCAGGTCTACCTAATGAAGTGACAACTTCCCTATGCAATCATGTGGACTTTCTTGGTAATGACTACATGAGTGGCAAGTTGAAGTCACGCTAATGACACATGATTGTCAGGTCTTGCAGCGACAGACCACACACACGGGCACGCACCCACCAACACACACACACACACACACACACACACACACACACACACACCTCAGCTTTGACTCATAATAGTTGATGCTCATTTGACTGACGTGTACACATATATATGTATACACACACACATACATATATATATACATACATACATACATACATACATACATATATATATATATATATATATATGTATTAGGAGCTTGCACGCTACCTGGTCCTGCTGCTGAGCCGCTTTGAGCGAGTTGCTGTCCTTGGCTGTGGTCATGCTGACGATGACAAAGGTGCAAAAAGCAAAAGGATGGAAGATTTGCAAGCGTTTGGTCGCAACTGGTAGCGGAGGAGGGGGGGGGGGGGAAAGGAGCTCTTGCGAAGAGGAAGGTGAGCAACAAGGAGGAGGAGGAAAAGACGCGATGCTCAGGACTAGGAGGAAGAGGAGAAGGTGGGGATACTGGAGGGCGAGAGAGGGACGGAAAGAGACGGAGAGAGAGAGAGGGGAGCTTCCACGCGCAACAGTTAAAGATGTATGCAAATGAGGCTGTTGAATTCACCAGCTCATTGAATATTAATTTCCCTCATTAGCATAAAAGCACATCTATTATACTTCCTCAGCTTGCCATGCTTTGTGCAGCAGACCATATTAAGACTATGGAAAAGGACAGGATTTTTCCGTCCCCGCACGCTTGGAACACTGCCGAAGGGGGTCGCGAAGCGAACAAAACCGCCTTGCGGTCCGCTTCTCCACAGTTAAACGAGATAGCCGCCGCCTTTCATGCGAGAAAGCAATAGAAAGACTCCAATGATAAGTCGATATGATGTCCTTTAATTCGCGCAGTTGTTATTCTGTGCATGATACACACCGCAGATGACGATATATTTGAATTAATTATATAAATATTTGAAAAAAAAACATTAGAATAGTTAGGAAAAAAAACAAACTTAAGTGATTCATCTTTAAAAACTGAGATGAGAGATGTTTATATACTTTTTACATGTTGTAAAAATGCTAAAAACATAATTAAATACAAAGTGTGTACTAGGGTTGTACGGTACGGTTGTGATCAAAATTATTCAACCCCCACACAATGTTGGTGTTTTAGCAAGTATTTATTTTGTTTATGGTCATATTGACTTCTTTGACCACTCCCTGGACTTCACCATGTTGCAAATACAACTTTGACCATCTACAAGAAGCTGAGCGTCACAGTCTTTTTCAATCAGTTTAATTGTTGCTCGTTATGGTTCTAATCACATCTACAGGTGTTTTCAACACCTGATTGAAAAGAGCTTATTCAAATTCTGTTCTTAAGAGTTATGATCTTCAAGGGGTTGAATAATTTGGTCAATGAGATATTAAGAGAAATGACACTGTTTGGTATGTTACAAAATATAACGTAATTCAAGTTGCATTTGTCTATTTAATGCATCTTTATTTGATATGACTATAAACAAAATACGGAATAAATGTCCAACTAGCTAAAACACCAAAATTGTGTAGGGGTTGAATAATTTTGATCACAACTATATTAGTATAGTACAGCGATACTAATAAATCATATTCGGTACTATGCCACCTCTGAAAAGTACCGGTTCCCCACACCTCCGTCGTCGTAACAAAGTGTCATTGCTGGTTTTACGAGCAGGGGAGCATGTTCGGCAGCGCACAATCACTGAGTACTTAAAGCAGACACAGTGTGTAGACAGAAAAGGAAGAACGATAAAGGTGAAGTTATAACACTGAAACGCCCTCAGGAAGAGGTGCTTTAAGACATGGCTAACGGCTAAAGTGCAGTCGGCAGAGTAGTAGCTACTTCTAAATCCCTAATCCTGGTCTCCATGGCGACAAATAAAGTACGTTTCTTACAAGTATCATCCCGGCAGGACGAAGAATCACTACACACCGTAGCTCACCCGCGTCAAAATGTAAACAAATGCCATGCGTGGATCTACACCCGACAGCCACTGTAATGATACCAAGTACAGGAGCGTATCTTGTCTACCATGATTACGTCGATATTTTTTTATCGGCACAAAATCTTTGTTCCTTTTATTAAATGTATATTTAGTTTAGTTTATTAAGAATCCCCATTAGTCTACGATTCTACCTAGGGTTCAGGCAAAAAACATCATAAATAACAAAACAAAAGATTACAATGCAGTACAACATGATCGGATAATAGAATGTTGTAATACAAAAATAGCAACAACACAGAACCAAAAACAAAACAAAACTTTGACTTTACATAATAATGTTCATACCAAATATAAAAAGAGCAACCCAAAAAAAAAATATATATATATATATAAATAATAAAAGAATGTCCATCCAGTCATCCATTTTTTACCGCTTATTCCCTTTGGGGTTGTGGGGGGCACAGTTGCCTATCTCAGCTATAATCTGGCGGATGGCGGCGTACACCCTGGACAAGTCGCCACCTGATCGCAGGGCCAACACAGATAGATAATGTGTGAATGTTGTCTGTCTATCTGTGTTGGCCCTGCGATCAGGTGGCGACTTGTCTGGGGTGTACGCCGCCTTCCGCCCGATTGTAGCTGAGATAGGCACAAGTGCCCCCTGCGACTCCAAAGGGAATAAGCGGTAGAAAATAAAGATCCTCTTTATGACAGGAGTGCTCTGCTATTTTGGAAGACCTACTGCAAGAAACCACAAGTCAAAGATCCACTATATAACTGGAGTGTGCTGCTGTTTTTGAATAACTATTTATAAAAAAACAACGCTAGTCAAAGATCCTCTTTATGACAGAAGTGCTCTGCTATTTTTGAAGACCTACTGTAAGACACCGCAAGTCAAAGATACAATATGTAACTGGAGTGTGCTGCTGTTTTTGAATAACTATTGTTAAAAAAAACAAAAACGCGAGTCAAAGATCCTCTTTATGACAGGAGTGCTCTGCTATTTTTTAAGACCTATTGTAAGAAACCTCAAGTCAAAAATTCTCTATATAGCTGGAGTGTGCTGCTGTTTTTGAGAAACTACTGTTAAAGAATACACAACACTAGTCAAAGATCCTCTGGAAGGAATGCTCTGCTACTTTTGAAGACCTACTGTAAGAAAACGCAAGTCAAAGATCCTCTATATAACTGTAATGTGCTGCTCAATTAATTTTTTAGGTCTTTTGACAAAAATTTTAGTCAAAGATCCTTTATATGACAGTAATGCTCTTTTGTTTTTTTAATTTTATTTATTTCAAAAATGATATAATTTGGTCTTCTCTTAAGAAAAAAAAAAAAAAAACGAGGCGTGGGTCACAAAAACTCAAGTCCGCATGTTTCCTCCCTTTTATTTTCTTCAACAAAGACACACGACTCGTTTCTTTTTACGCTTAAAACGAAGGGGCGGTATAGCTCGGTTGGTAGAGCGGCTGTGCCAGCAACTTGAGGGTTGCAGGTTCGATCCCGCTTTCCGCCATCTCAGTCATTGCCGTTGTGTCCTTGGGCAAGACAATTTACCCACACTGGTTTAAATGTAAAAATTAGATATAGGGTTTCACTATGTAAAGCGCTTTGAGTCACTAGAGAAAAAGCGCTATATAAATATAATTCACTTCACACCTCACTTCAAGAACGTTTGAAATTGAAATGTGTGGCACCACCTGTCAAATTAAGTCTTTCATCCATCCATTTGCTACCGCTTGTCCCGTTCGGGGTCGCTGGAGCCTATCTCTGCTGCATTCGGGCGGAAGGCGGTGTACACCCTGGACAAGTCGCCACCTCATCGCAGGGTTATGAAGTCTTTCAAGTTCATGTTTTGGGAAGTTTGACTTGTAAATTTAGCTTCGCTTATTTTTACACTTGTATGGGCGCTACTTCAAATGATGAGGCTGATTAAGCATATATCTAAAACCCGTATAAGTGAAGTGAAGTGAATTATATTTATATAGCGCTTTTCTCTAGTGACTCAAAGCGCTTTACATAGTGAAACCCAATATCTAAGTTACATTTAAACCAGTGTGGGTGGCACTGGGAGCAGGTGGTTTAGTAAAGTGCCTTGCCCAAGGACACAACGGCAGTGACTAGAATGGCGGAAGCGGGAATCGAACCTGCAACCCTCAATTTGCTGGCACGGCCAC
Organism: Nerophis ophidion; assembly: GCF_033978795.1. NCBI lineage: Eukaryota > Metazoa > Chordata > Actinopteri > Syngnathiformes > Syngnathidae > Nerophis > Nerophis ophidion. Next base: position 16,050,300 of record NC_084625.1, read on the forward strand.
TCTACCAACCGTGCTATACCGCCCCACGTATAGGTGACGTATAGATGTTGATGGCCACAGTTTGACCCTGGAACTGATCATTTTTTGCATTGGGAACGCGTACATGAAGTGGTTAAAAAAAGAAAAAGTGTTTTGTAATGAGAGAAATTGACTGAACCTGCACTCAGGTTTTAACAAGCCTGGTCCTGATTGGCCACTTTAATTCATTACATTTACAAAGCCACGTGTTCCCAGCATGCACCAGGAGGCAATTACTCACTTTGATTTGTTCGGAGATGCGCTTATTGTTAATTAATACCCTCGCTGTCTACAGTTTGACTCTTTTTTTTTTCTTTTCTCCTTTGGTCCTTGCAATGGAGCGTTGATGTGATGCACACTTAATTAAAAGAGAGAGGCAGCGCGCTGAAGGCAATTACCCACAATGCTGAGCTGCATATCATGCACGCCAACGTCCTGTGCTGTCTGACCTTCTTGTCTACATGCAATGAAAACATTCTATTGCTTTATTGCCATGTTGTTGCATTTTCATTTAGAGGATCTTTGACTAAAAGCAGCAGTGCACGCCTGTCATAACAAGGATCTTGGACCAGCGTTTGTTTTTTTAAACAATAGTTTCTCAAAAACAGCAGCACACTCCAGCCATATAGAGGTGTTTTGAATAGCAGTTTCTTACAGTAGGTCTTCAACAATAGCAGACCACTCCTGTCATAAAGAGGATCTTTGACTAGTGTTTTTTTTTTTAAACAATAGTTTCTCAAAAACTGCAGCACGCACCAATTGTACAGAGAATCTTTGACTTGCGCTTTCTTAAAGTAGGTATTCAAAAATAGCAGAGTACTCCTGTCATAAAGATGATCTTTGACTAGCGTTGTTTTTTTAACAATAGTTTCTCAAAAACAGCAGCACACTCTGGTTATATAGAGGATCTTTGACTTGCATTTTCTTACAGCAGGTCTTCAAAATTAGAGCACTCCTGTCATGAAGAGGATCTTTGACTAGCGTTTTTTTTACAAAAGTTTCTCAAAAACAGCAGCACATTCCAGTTATAAAGAGAAAAATGACTTGCGTTTTCGTACAGCAGGTCTTAAAAAATAGCAGAGCACTCCTGTCATAAAGAGGATCTTTGACTAGCGTTGGTTTTAACAATAGTTTCTCAAAAATAGCTGCACACTCTAGTTAGAGGATCTTTGACTTGCAATTTCTTACAGCAGGTCTTCAAAATTAGAGCACTCCTGTCATGAAGAGGATCTTTGACTAGCGTTTTTTTACAATAGTTTCTCAAACACAGCAGCATACTTCAGTTATATAGAGGATATTTGAGTTGTGTTTTTCTTACAGTAGGTCTTAAAAATTAGAGCACTCCTGTCATGAATAGGATCTTTGACTAGTGTTTTTTTAACAATAGCTTCTCAAAAATAGCTGCGTACTTCAGTTATACAGACAATATTTGAGTTGCATTTTTCTTACATTAGGTCTTCAAAAATAGCAGAGCACTCCTTCCATAAAGAGGATCTTTGACTAGCGTTTTGTTTTCTTTAACAATAGTTTCTCAAAAACAGCAGCACACTCCAGCTATATTTAGGATCTTTGACTAGCGGTTTCTTACAGCAGGTCTTAAAAAAAAGAGCACTCCTGTCATGAAGAGGATCTTTGACTACCGTTTTTTTTTAACAATAGTTATCCAAAAACAGCAGCACACTCTAGTTATATAGAGGATCTTTGACTTGCGATTTTTCTTACAGTATAGGTTTTCAAAAATAGCAGAGCACTCCTGTCATAAAGAGGATCTTTGACAAGCGTTTTTTTCTTAACAATAGTTTTTCAAAAACAGCAGCATACTTCAGCTATATACAGGATCCTTGAGTTACCTATTCGTACAGCAGGTCTTAAAAAATAGCAAAGCACTCTTGTCATAAAGAGGATCTTTGACTAGCGTTTTTTTTAACAATAGTTTCTCAAAAACAGCAGCATACTTCGGTTACACAGAGGATCTTTGACAACCGGTTTCTTACAGTAGGTCTTCAAAATTAGAGCACTCCTGTCATGAATAGGATCTTTGACTAGCGTTTTTTTAACAATAGTTTCTCAAAAACTGCAGCACACACCAAATGTATAGAGAATCTTTGATTTGCGTTTTCTTAAAGTAAGTCTTCAAAAATAGCAGAGTACTCCTGTCATAAAGAGGATCTTTGACTAGTGTTTTTTTTTAAACAATAGTTTCTCAAAAACAACAGCACACTCCTGTCATAGAGAGGATCATTGACTAGCGTTTTGTTTTTTATTTTAACAATAGTTTCTCAAACACAGCAGCATACTTCAGTTATATAGAGGATATTTGAGTTGTGTTTTTCTTACAGTAGGTCTTAAAAATTAGAGCACTCCTGTCATGAACAGGATCTTTGACTAGCATTTTTTTTAACAATAGCTTCTCAAAAACAGCAGCATACTTCAGTTATACAGACAATATTTGAGTTGCGTTTTTCCTTACAGTAGGTCTTCAAAAATAGAGCACTCCTTCCATAAAGAGGATCTTTGACTAGCGTTTTGTTTTCTTTAACAATAGTTTCTCAAAAACAGCAGCACACTCCAGCTATATTTAGGATCTTTGACTAGCGGTTTCTTACAGCAGGTCTTAAAAAAAAGAGCACTCCTGTCATGAAGAGGATCTTTGACTAGCGTTTTTTTTAACAATAGTTATCCAAAAACAGCAGCACACTCTAGTTATATAGAGGATCTTTGACTTGCGATTTTTCTTAGAGTATAGGTTTTCAAAAATAGCAGAGCACTCCTGTCATAAAGAGGATCTTTGACAAGCGTTTTTTTCTTAACAATAGTTTCTCAAAAACAGCAGCATACTTCAGTTATATACAGGATCCTTGAATTACCTATTCTTACAGCAGGTCTTCAAAAATAGCAAAGCACTCTTGTCATAAAGAGGATCTTTGACTTGCATTTTTTTTAACAATAGTTTCTCAAAAACAGCAGCATACTTCGGTTACACAGAGGATCTTTGACTGTCGGTTTCTTACAGTAGGTCTTCAAAATTAGAGCACTCCAGTCATGAAAAGGATCTTTGACTAGCGTTTTTTAACAATAGTTTCTCAAAAACTGCACCACACACCAAATGTATAGAGAATCTTTGATTTGCGTTTTCTTAAAGTAAGTCTTCAAAAATAGCAGAGTACTCCTGTCATAAAGAGGATCTTTGACTAGTGTTTTTTTTAACAATAGTTTCTCAAAAACAGCAGCACACTCTAGTTATATAGAGGATCTTTGACTTGCATTTTCTTACAGTAGGTCTTCAAAAATAGCAGCGCACTCCTGTCATAGAGAGGATCTTTGACTAGCGTTTTTTTTTTATTTTAACAATAGTTTCTCAAACACAGCAGCATACTTCAGTTATATAGAGGATATTTGAGTTGTGTTTTTCTTACAGTAGGTCTTAAAAATTAGAGCACTCCTGTCATGAAGAGGATCTTTGACTAGTGTTTTTTTTTTAACAATAATTTCTCAAACACAGCAGCATACTTCAGTTATATAGAGGATATTTGAGTTGGGTTTTTCTTACAGTAGGTCTTCAAAAAAAGCAGAGCACTCCTTCCATATAAAGAAGTTTTGACTAGCGTTTGTGCAGTAAGTCTTTAAAATATTACAGCACTCCAATTATATAAATGATCTTTGGCTAGTGTTTTTGCAGTAGGTCTTCAAAAACGGCAGAGCACTTCAGTCATATAGAGAATCTCTGAGTAGCAATGTTTGCATTAAGACCTCAAAAACAGCAGAGCACTCCAGTCATATAGAAGATCTTTGACTAGCAATGTTTTCAGTAAGACCTCAAAAACAGCAGAGCACTCCAGTTTAACAGAGGATCTTTGACTAGTGTGTGTGCAGTAAGTCTTAAAAAATGGCACAGCACTCCAGTTATATAAGAGATCTTTAACTGGTGTTTTTACAATAGGTCTTCAGAAACAGCAGACCAGTCCAGTCTTATAGAGGATCGTTGACTAACAATGTTTGCAGTATGTCTTAAAAATAGCAGAACATTCCAGTTTAACAGAGGATCTTTGACTAGTGTTTTTGCAGTAAGTCTTTAAAAACAGCAGAGCACTCCAGTTATATAAAGGATTTTTAACCTGTGTTTTTGCAGTAGGTCTTCAAAAACAGCACACCAGTCCAGTCATATAGAGGATCTTTGACTAGCAATGTTTGGAGCAAGTCTTAAAAAATGACAGAACATTCCAGTTTAACAGAGGATCTTTGACTAGTGTTTTTGCAGTAAGTTGTGTTTTTGCAATAGGTCTTCAAAAACAGCAGACCAGTCCAGGCTTATAGAGGATCTTTGACTAGCAATGTTTGCAGTAGGGCTTAAAAAGTAGCAAAACATTCCAGTTTAACAGAGGATCTTTGACTGGTGTTTTTGAAGTAAGTCTTCAAAAACAGCAGAACACACCAGTTATATAAAGGATATTTGACTGGTGTTTTTGCAGTAGGTCTTAAGAATAGCAGAACATTCCAGTTTACAGAGAATCTTTGACTAGTGTTTTTGCAGTAAGTATTCAAAAATATTACAGCACTCCAATTATATAAAGGATCTTTAGCTGGGGTTTCTGCAGTAGGTCTTCGAAAATGGCTGAGCACTCCAGTCATATAGAAGATCTTTGACTAGCAATGTTTGCAGTAAGACTTCAAAAACAGCAGAGCACTCCAGTTACCGTATATAAAATATCTTTAACTGGTGTTTTTGCAGTAGGTCTTCAAAACTAGCAGAACATTCCAGTTTAACACAGAATATTTGACTAGAGTTTGTGCAGTAAGTATTCAAAAATATTACATCACTTTAGTTATATAAAGGATCTTTGACTGGTGTTTTTACAGTAGGTCTTCAAAAACAGCAGACCAGTCCAGTCTTGTAGAGGATCTTTGACTAGCAATGTTTGCAGTAGGTCTTAAAAATAGCAAAACATTCCAGTTTAACAGAGGATCTTTGACTAGTGTTTTTGCAATAAGACTTCAAAAACAGCAGAGCACTCCAGTTATATAAAGGATCTTTGGTGTTTTTGCAGTAGGTCTTAAAAATAGCAGAACATTCTAGTTTACAGAGAATCTTTGACTGGTGTTTTTGCAGTAAGTCTTCAAAAATATTACAGCACTCTAGTTATATAAATGATCTTTGACTGTTTTTTTACAGTAGGTCTTTAAAAACAGCACACCATTCCAATCATATAGAGGATCTTTGACTAGCAATGTTTGCAGTCGGTCTTAAAAAATAGCAGAACATACCAGTTTAACAGAGGATCTTTGACTAGTGTTTTTGCAAAATGTCTTTAAAAACAGCAGAGCACTCCATTTATATAAAGGATTTTTGACTGGTGTTTTTGCAGTAGGTCTTCAAAAACAGCAGACTAGTCTAGTCATATAGAGGATCTTTGACTGGTGTTTTTGCAGTAGGTCTTCAAAAACAGCAGACCAGTCCAGTCGTACAGATGATCTTTGACTGGTATTTTTACAGTAGGTCTTTAAAAACAGCAGACCAGTCCAATCATATAGAGGATCTTTGACTAGCAATGTTTGCAGTCGATCTTAAAAAATAGCAGAACATACCAGTTTAACAGAGGATCTTTGACTAGTGTTTTTGCAGTAAGCCTTTAAAAACAGCAGAGCACTCCATTTATATAAAGGATTTTTGACTGGTGTTTTTTGCAGTAGGTCTTCAAAAACAGCAGACCAGTCCAGTCATATAGAGGATCTTTGACTGGTATTTTTACAGTAGGTCTTTAAAAACAGCAGACCAGTCCAGTCATATAGAGGATCTTTGACTAGCAATGTTTGCAGTCGTTCTTAAAAAATAGCAGAACATACCAGTTTAACAGAGGATCTTTGAATAGTGTTTTTGCAGTGAGTCTTTAAAAACAGCAGAGCACTTCATTTTATATAAAGGATTTTTGACTGGTGTTTTTGCAGTAGGTCTTCAAAAACAGCAGACCAGTCTAGTCATATAGAGGATCTTTGACTGGTGTTCTTGCAGTAAGTCTTCAAAAACAGCAGACCAATCCAGTCATATAGAGGATGTTTGACTGGTATTTTTACAGTAGGTCTTTAAAAACAGCAGACCAGTCCAGTCATATAGAGGATCTTTGACTAGCAATGTTTGCAGTCGGTCTTGAAAAATAGCAGAACATACCAGTTTAACAGAGGATCTTTGAATAGTGTTTTTGCAGTAAGTCTTTAAAAACAGCAGAGCACTCCATTTATATAAAGGCTTTTTGACTGGTGATTTTGCAGTAGGTCTTCAAAAACAGCAGACCAGTCTAGTCATACAGAGGATCACTGACTGGTGTTTTTGCAGGAGGATCTCAAAAGCCTCACTCTTGTAAAATATATGATCTTTGACTAGCGTTTTGGCAGCGGGTCCTCAAAAACCGCACAGCACAGAGGTAGTTTCAAGGAACGGCAGCAAGAGTGAAAGTAGAAGTTTGGCCCCTGGGGTCTTTGCTTCGTAAAACCATCAGAAGTCTTTAAAGCAGCACTGATGTCCGACCCCAAGCCTCCATTGAAGATCTTCTCTAATGTTGGGGGCCAGAAGGTCTCCATCATGCCCGCAGCAATGGAGTCCTCCGCCTCCACCCCCGCTGCTGACATTCCACGGCTGAGTGGCTGAGGCGGAGTCAAGTGTGGGACAAAGTGTTTGGGTGGACGGCGTGTATTTATCTAGGAGCAGGCAGGAGCAGGTGAGGACGGCCCGGCAATTTTCTCCTCGGGAACGCACAAACAAGATCGGTGGAAGTCGCCGACTGTGTGGGCCTCTTTTTCTCTCGCGCAGTGCTCAGTGTGTGTGTGTGTGTGTGTGTGTGTGTGTGTGTGTGTGTGTGTGCACCAACCTTGCAGGAGGTATTTAATCAAAACACGTCGCCACTTTTTGTTTTTAAAAAAAAAAAACCTGCAATGCGTCTGCGGGGGTTTGACGTGGGAATGAAGGCAACACTGACGGATGATTTCCACGGCTGCACAGAATGTTCTTGAAGAGTGCAGTCGACTGTCACACACTAAAGTGCGTGTGCGCTCTGAGCGTCTCTATGCAAATATTGTAGTACGGAACCTTCCGGCTCGGCGGCGGCGTTTTGAGCACACACTGTTCACGTTCAGGCGCTCAATCTGTTATTTTCTTACGCTTTGGAGACGCTTGCCTTCAGGACATTGTGGACTGTCCTACGCTTCCTACGCTGTGGGGACACTTTGGGGGAACACTCTGTGGATAAAAAGGCCTGCAAGGGGGAGTTTGGTGTGGAACAGGGGTCGGCAACCCGAAACCTTGAAAGAGCCATGTTGGACCAAACATACAAAAAACTAAACTATCTGGAGCCTCAAAAAATGGAAAGCCGTATATAAGTGTTATAATGAAGGCAACACATGATGTGTTTATAGTAGTTATACTAGCCTACTAGCAAACTTATATAAGTGTTATAATGGAGGCAACACATGACGTAAGTGTCTATATGAGTTATATTAACCTACTATCAAAATGACTTTAAAAGTCTTATATAAGTGTTAAAATGAAGGCAACACAGGATGTAAGTGTTTATATTAGCTACTATATAACCTTATATCAAAATGACTTTAAAAGTCTTATATGAGTGTTAAAATGAAGGCAACACATGACGTAAGTGTCTATAGTAGTTATATTAGCCATCCATCCATCCATCCATTTTCTACCGCTTATTCCCTTTTTGGGGTCGCGGGGGGTGCTGGCGCCTATCTCAGCTATCAAAATTACTTTAAAAGTCTTATGAGTGTTATAATGAAGGCAACACACGATGTGTCTAAATTAGCTATAATAGCCTACTATCAAAATTACTTTAAAAGTCTTACAATGAGTGTGAAGGCAATACATGATGTGTCTATATTAGCATAATAGCCTACTATCAAAATGACTTTAAAAGGTCTTATATAAGTTTTATAATGAAGGCAACAAATGACGTAAGTGTCAATATTAGTTATTTTAACCTACTATCAAAATGACTTTAGAAGTCTTATATAAGTGTTATAGTGAAGGCAACACATGACGTAAGTGTCTATATTAGTTATTTTAGCTTACTATCAAAATTACTTTAAAAGGTCTTATATAAGTGTTATAATGAAGGCAATACATAATATAAGTGTCTATATTAGCATAATAGCCGACTATCAAAATGGCTTTAAAATTCTTATATAAGTGTTATAATAAAGGCAACACATGATGTGTCTTTATTAGCTACAATAGCCTACTATCAAAATGACTTTAAAAGTTTTATATGAGTGTTAAAATGAAGGCAACACATGACCTAAGTGTCTATATTAGTTATATTAGCCTACTATCAAAATGACTTTAAATCTCTTATATAAGTGTTATAATGAAAGCAACACATCACGTAAGTGTCTATATTAGTTATTTTAGCCGACTATCAAAATGGCTTTAAAAGTCTTATATAAGTGTTATAATGAAGGCAACACATGATGTAAGTGTTTATATTAGCTACAATAGCCTACTATCAAAATGACTTTAAAAAATCTTATATGAGTGTTAAAAGGAAGGCAACACATGACGTAAATGTCTATAGTAGTTATATTAGCCTACTATCAAAATCACTTAAAGTGTTATAATGAAGGCAACACATAACACAAGTGTCTATTTTGGTTTTATTAGCCTATTATCAAAATTACTTTAAAAAGTCTTATATAAGTGTTATGATGAAGGCAACACATGATGTAAGTGTGTATATTAGCTACAATAGCCTATTATCAAAATGACTTTAAAAAATCTTATATGAGTGTTAAAAGGAAGGCAACACATGACATAAATGTCTATAGTAGTTATATTAGCCTACTATCAAAATCACTTTAAAAGTGTTATAATGAAGGCAACACTTAACACAAGTGTCTATATTAGTTATATTAGCCTACTAGAAAAATGACTTTAAAAGGTCTGAGTGTAATAATGAAGGCAACAAATGACGTGTCTATATTAGTTATTTTAACCTATCAAAATTACTTAACAATTTACAAATTAATACTAACTAATCGGTTAATACTAACTTTAACTAATAATATTAATAATATGAATACTAATAATATATAATTAATACTTAATAAATAACCAATAATAATTTAAATAACACTTAATAATTAATAATAACACTACGATGAGTTGGCGACTTGTCCATGGTGTACGCCACCTTCCGCCCGATTGTAGCTGAGATAGGCTCCAGCACCCCCTGCTACCCTAAAGGGAATAAGCGGTGGAAAATGGATGGATGGAATAATAACAATAATAATAATGATAATAATAATATTAATAATAATAATAAGAATGAATAATAATCATAACTAATAAATACTAGTCAATTAATACTAACTAATCAATACTAATGTCTACAAAAAATGGAATTTTGGTTCATATTTATTAATGATCTACAACTCACGTCAGCATCATCGTGATCTGTTGTCGTGACAACAGCAACAAGCTTTGAGTCCCGCTCACAAGAGCCTCTTCTACTGAGCTCAAGGAGAGGAACACAAAGAGATGGAAGGGGGGAAAAAAAAAAAATATCGATGGAACACCTGCGTGACTTTGTGAGCGGCTCCAAATCAATGCGGTCCAAGTGACAAATAATCTTCCCAGAGGAGATGATGTCGCGCTGACTCAGCAGCAGCCGCTCGTCAAGGACTCTCATTTCCAGCTTGGCCTTTCACTCCCGCAAACGCGCTCGAGGGAAGTTCATGGCCTGCTCACTTGAGATGGACCCATATGGTACTTTCAGGGCCGATACGGATTATTAGTAGCCAACGATGCTGATCACCGATATTCGGAGCAGATATTCATTTACAGTTAGATATTTGAACATGAGTATTATATGTCAGTAAACATCTGGACTAAGTTGTATCTTTAATTTTTTTTTTGTTGTTGTTTAGGAAACGTCTGACCAATTGCGAAATAATATTTTATGCGGCGCTAATGTTGTAATTACTTCAGCGGCAAAAAACCCAACATCAAACACCTTCATTACGTGTGCATAATAGGAGCATCAACATTTGCATATTCAATGTATTATAAAAATCTTTGTGGAAAATTGGTCAAAATATTGGATTTCTCTACATCACAATAACTAAATTTTATATAATTTATGGCATTTTAAGGATTTGATTAAAAAAAACAAAAAAAGAAAACAGTGAAGTTGGCTTGTATAAATTGTAAATAAAAACAGAATACAATGATTTGCAAATCCTTTTCAACCTATATTCATTTGAATAGACTGCAAAGACAAGATATTTAACGTTCGAACTGGTAAACTGTCATTTTTTGCTAATACTAGCTCATTTGGAATTTAATGCCTGCAACATGTTTCAAAAAGCTGGCACGAGGGGCAAAAAAGACTGAGAATGTTGAGGAATGCTCAGAAATCACTTATTTGGAACATCCCACAGGTGAAAAGGCTAATTGGGAACAGTTGGGTGCCATGATTGGGTATAAACGCAGCTCAGTCATTTACAAACAAGGATGGGGCGAGGGTCACCACTTTGTGAACATATGGGTGAGCAAATTTTTTAAGAACAACATTCCGCAACCAGCTATTGCAAGGAATTTAAGGAGTTCACTATCTACGGCCCGTAATATCATCAAAAGTTTCAGAGAATCTGGAGGAATCAGTGCACATAAGCAGCAAAGCTGAAAACCAACATTGAATGCCTGTGACCTTCAATCTCTCAGGCAATACTGCATCAAAAAGCGACATCAGTGTGTAAAGCGTATCACCACATTGGCTCAGGAAACTTCAGCAAACCACTGTCAGTAACTGCAGTTTGTTGCTACATCTGTAAGTGCAAGTCAAAACTCTACTATGCAAAGCGAAAGCCATTGATCAACAACACCCAGAAACGCCGCTGGCTTTGCTGGGTGCGAGCTCATCTAAGATGGACTGATGCAAAGTGGAAAAGTGTTCTGACGAGTCCACGTTTCAAAGTGTTTGTGGAAACAGTAGATGTCGTGTCCTCCGGAACAAAGAGGGAAAGAAATATCCAGGCGCAAAGTTGAAAAGCCAGCATCTGTGATGGTATGGGGGTGCATTACTGCCCAAGGCATGGGTAACTTACACATCTGTGAAGGCACCATTAATGCTGAAAGGTTTTGGAGCAACATATGTTGCCATACAAACAACGTTACCATGGACGCCCCTGCTTATTACAGCAAGACAATGCCAAGCCACGTGTTACAACCGTGTGGTTTCATAATAAAATAGTGCAGGTAACTAGACTGGCCTGCCTGTAGTCCTGACCTGTTTCCCATTGAAAATTGTGGCGCAATGTGAAGCCTAAAATACCACAACGGAGACCCCGGACTGTTGAACAAGTTAAGCTGTACATCAAGCAAGAATGGGAAAGAATTCCCTTTGAAAATTTTAAAAAATTGACATGACATTGGCATGACTGCAGGAAAGGAGATTATTAGAATTTAAATGGGAGACAAAGACTCAAAATCATCCAAAAGTCAGAGAAATTGCAGCCATTACGTTAATAGTGACATTTGTTTGAAACGTCAGCTGTTTACATTTGCACAGTTCAATATCTGAAAAGGAGTAGGAAGAAGCAGAGCTTACTTAACCCCAAACCTTCTCCATGTCTGTTAGTAGCATGTGCAGCTTTTATCGGAAGGGGGAAAAAAGTCCAAAACTTAAAATAAGTAGAAAGTAAATTAACACAAGAAAATAAATACCAGCATACATAAAATAGAGATGAAAAAAATTAATAAATAAAAACCTGAATACATAAATAATTTGCGACCCACTGTTTGATTTTTCTAATGGATTCCGGCGCATTTTATAAATACAATTAAACACATTTTTAAAGAAAATAAACAACTAAAAAAAGACAGTTTAGCAAGAAAAAGTAGAAATGCTGTTACTTATACGGCTGTGCTTTCAAAACCTCTAAAGCAGGGGTCTCAAACACGTGGCCCGTGGGCCGTAGACATTATTTTGCGGCCCGCACTTTGATATGACAAACTAATGTATGTGCGGCCCGCGAGCTTAATATTAACATAACTTGACAGCCTCATACTCCCCAACGTTCCCAATTTTCACGGGAGTCCCCTTAATATCAAGGTATCCATTCTCTGAGAATCCCTGCCGATTTTTACCCGATAAACAATTTTCAGGGGGTGCCGCAATGGCGCTGTTCTTAACGCCCTCTGAATCCTGTACAGGCAGCGTGCAAGCCTATTTGATTGTTACATTTGGCTGAGCTGTACACATGTGTGATGTTGCAAGACATATTTGGTCAACAGCTACACAAGTCACACTGAGGGTGGCCGTAAAAAAAACTTTAACAATGTTACAAATATGTGCCGGACTGTGAACCCACACCAAACAAGAATGACAAACACATTTCAGGAGAACATCCGCACTGTAATACAACATAAACTCAACAGAACGAATACCCAGAATCCCATGCAGCCCTGACTCTTCCGGGCTACAATACACACACCCATGCTACCACCAACCCCCCACACCCCCACCCTCCCTTCTTGCGTCGGTTGAGGTTGTGTATATTGTAGCCCGGGAGAGATGGGGCTGCAAGGTGTTCTGGGTATTTGTTCTCTTGTGTTTAAGTTGTGTTAGGGTGCTGATGTTCTCCCAAAATGTGTTTGTCATTCTTGTTTGGTGTGGGTTCAAAGTGTGGCGCATATTTGTAACAGTGTTAAAGTTGTTTATACGGCAACCCTCAGTGTGACCTGTATGGCTGTTGAGTAAGTACGTCTTGCAGCCACATACGTTGTTCTGCACAAGTCTCGCACAACATGATTTAGAGTTGTCACTTTAGTTGTGTTATGTGCGCAATGACGAGTTGTAGGGCACTAGTTCTCTTATAGATGGTACGCTATGTGAAGGTATGCCAAGGGTTAAGTGAGATTTATCAAAAACTTTGTAAAATATAGCAGTCAGTCATAAATACTTAATGAATATATTTATTGGATAACACTTCAATAAAATATGAATGTAAGTTCACAAACTGTGAAAAGAAATGCAACAATGCAATATTCAGTGTTGACGGCTAGACTTTTTGTGGACATGTTCCATAAATATTGATGTTAAAGATTTTTTTTTTTGTGAAGAAATGTTTAGAATGAAGTTGGTTACTTCTATGTGTAGAAATCTTTATTTATAATTGAATTACTTGTTTATTTTTCAACAAGTTTTTAAGTTATTTTTATATCTTTTTTTCCAAATAGTTCAAGAAAGACCACAACAAATGAGCAATATTTTGCACTGTTATACAATTTAATAAATCAGAAACTGATGACATAGTGCTGTATTTTACTTTATCTCTTTTTTTCCAACCAAAATGCTTTGCTCTGATTAGGGTGTACTTGAATTAAAACAATTTTCACATGGGGTACATCACTGAAAAAAGGTTGAGAACCACTGTTGTAAAGGACGTTAAAGGAAGTGCAGTCACGGCATCCCTTGATAATGTCGGCCGGGTGAAAATTGGGACAAATTCGGGAAAATAGTTGCACCGGTAGATTTTCAGGAGGTGCACTGAATTTCAGGAGTCTCGCGGAAAAATCGTGAGGGTTGGCTTTCTTGCCCAAGTCATGCTAGGGCGGGAAAGCCATTCATAGAAGGTGAATTCATTAAAAAGTGCATGTTAAATTTTTTAAGAAATCTTTTCTTGCGGCCCAGCCTTACCCAGTTTCTACATCCAGTGGCCCCCAGGTAAATTGAGTTCGAGACCCCTGCTCTAAAGTCTTAGTGGCCACATGCGTGGACAGCACCTTTTAGCTCCTATTTCCAAAATTGTGTACACTACTGACTTGGGGTCTTATGGTCACTTATGTGGACACTTATACTGCCATCTGGTGGTGTCAGAAGTGTATAACATACAACGGAATTGAAATTAGAATTAGCATGTTACCATACATGAAGTACACATTTGTGTACTTATGGACTAAGTACATCATATCAAAAGATGATTCTAGTTTTTATTCTAATTAGGATCCAATAAGCCCAAATAGCAAAGAGAAATAAAAAAAGCATGTAAACAAACAGCTTGGGCCTTAAGAGGTTATCATGCAGGCTGTGTTTGAAAATTATATATATTTATCTTTTCCCATCCACATGGGCCTGTTTTAGTCTATTTAACAAGTATTAAAAAAGTCCAAAAAATGTAATCATTAAATAATAAAAACAAAAAAAAGTTTGTTTTACATTGTAGCAATTAAAAACACGGATTCCTGGAGTGTGTTATCATCAAAGTGCGTCAGTGTAAATGTTTAATCAGAGAAGAGCTCTGGGGGCAGGGGAGTTCAGCGCTGCGTGGTGTTTATGATGCATCCTGTCAAAACAGCAAAAAAAAACACGAGAGCGTACAAGTTAACGCCGCGCTGTGAAATAACATCACAGCTCAGAGCCAATTTGCGTGGAAGTTGCTGCCAGATCAGTAAAAGCTTCTGCAAGAGAGCGCATGATGCCAGCTGTAGGAAGCCATCGGGGCTGCCGTATTAGCAGCTAAAGTGGATGGGAGAAAAATGAAAAAAAAAAGAGCATATTTAATATGCAAATGAAGCGACGGAGGCCACAAATTACATGATGTATGGGTAACAATTATTCTTGCTATGAGCGACTTTGCCTACATCGGCAGTTTGACGCTAACTGGAAACGATGAATTATATCAATGTGGCGGAAAAAAAAGACGCTCAATGAGACTTCAAGCACACTTCATCTTCCCCGAGGAGGTCTCACAAGGCCATACGGTTGGAGTATGTCGACTTTCTTTCATAACACCAACCAGCCTCTTTATTTTTTTTTCATAGGAACAAAATTTAACGATAAACGGTATTAATGATAAACCACGGTAAAAAGTCCCATACTTCTTTCTCTAGTTTATTTCCAACATGAACACACATACGGCATAATACATAATGTGGTGGATTGCACCGAAGCTTAAACGGCAAACAAAGTGGTTTTAGTACAAAAGTTTTATTTACCCTTTAATCAAAAAGTACAGGTTGGATTAAATTGCCCATGCAGACAGACACTGTCCTCCGGAGAGACATGGATGATCGAAA
This sequence comes from Nerophis ophidion, assembly GCF_033978795.1. Classification (NCBI taxonomy): domain Eukaryota; kingdom Metazoa; phylum Chordata; class Actinopteri; order Syngnathiformes; family Syngnathidae; genus Nerophis; species Nerophis ophidion. Next base: position 16,065,397 of record NC_084625.1, read on the forward strand.
TCATGCGAATTATATCAAATATTGGTCTCCTGGCATTTTATATGTTTCCCTGATGTGTCAAGGCCTAGTTGTTTTGCAACTGCTGGCTCCAAAACAACCGTGGATCGGTACACAAAAAATTTGGTTCGGTACGTACCTCGGTTCAGAGGTCACGGCTCGGTTCATTTTCGGTAGAGTAAGAAAACAACAAAATATAAATTTTTTGGTTATTTACCAAATTTGCAAAATCTTGCACCAAAAATATTTTTCCTAGTGGAATATTGATTTTGATTCAATATTATATTTTGAGCAATGACAGTTTGAAAGAAAAAAAAACAGCTTTGTTTTGTTAGTCAACGTTGCTGTTTTTTTTTCTTTCAAACTGTCATTAAAACCTTAGCTGTGGGCTGCAAATTGCTTCCGGGGCAATTTGACACCCCTGCTATAGATAATAAAAAATATAATCTGAAAAATCTATGGGTAAAAAGCAGAGCCTGGTGACGCATGCGCGTTTATCATAACTCTCTCGCTCTCTCTGTCTCTGCCCCTCCCTCACGAATGCTGCTGCGTGCACATTTTGTTTTGTTTTCAACCCCTTCTTAACCCCGAACGTACATTGAAAATACACGCGACCCTAACTTAAAATGCCTGACATTTGAGGCATTTAAGAAACTCCACCCGGACAGCCCCACAAAAGAGGGTATGTCCAGTGAAAAGAGGAGGTATGGTCAGTCGATCGTAGCCCGTTAGCTACTAGAATGCCGTGTGTTGGGCTTCGGTGTGCATTGCTTACACAACTTGCGGTACGCTACTTAATTAATATGTCCGTGTAGAAACTCGTTCGGTACACCTCCGAACTGAACCGAAACGGTTCAATACAAATGCACCTACCGTTACACCCCTAATAAATAGTAAAAAAAGATAGAAAAGAAGATATGTATCTATATATATATGTATATATATATCCACACACATGCATAAATCCATACATATGCATAAATACATATAACACTATTGCACCTTACAGTCCGGAAAAAAAAAAAAAAGACATGACACATGAGGACATATTGTGCTCACTCGGTGCCTGTTTAATGCTACTATGGCTCTTGGGTAAAAACTGTTTTTTAGTCTATTTGTGCCCGCTTTTAGCACCCTATAGTGTCTGCCTGAGGGTAGCAGTTCTAGGTGGCAGTGACCCACGGGGGTGGGTTTTTTTACTCGATCGTAAAATCGTGATTGATGACCGTCCGCTGCTCATTTTCTGAAGAAACAGCTAGCGTGCTAATCGCTAGCTGGCTTAAAATGCTAACATGCATACGACACACAGTAACATCAATACCACATTACCGTGAATTGATTAACTTGAACCCCGACTTCAACAAGTTGAAAAACTTATTCGGGTGTTACCATTTAGTGGTCAATTGTACGGAATATGTACTGTACTGTGCAATCTACTAATAAAAGTTTCCATCAATCAATCATTCCCTGTTATAAATGACATATCCCAATCTAAACTTGTATAAGACAATACTCTCCGAACCAATATTATATTACATTTTGTAACAATTAATGGTTTTAACGATAACATTTCCAAATGACAGAATTACCCTCTCAAACTAATTATCGTAAATCAAATCACTTTGATATGGCTCATTTCCTGGGGATACAGCTCTCGTGCTAATCGCTAGCTAGCGTAAATGCTAACAGTAACATCATACAACGATCTAAACTTGAACAAACACATGTTTTGTTACCTGACGGATGATAGTATGCTAACTTTCTTTCTAGCGATGTCCGATAATATCAGGCTGCCGATATTATTGGCCGATAACTGCTTTGAAATGTAAGATCGGAAATTATCGGTATCGGTTTTAAAAAGTAACATTTATGGCTTATTAAAACGCACCTGTATGAAGTGGTACACGGACATAGGGAGAAGTACAGAGCGCCAATAAACCTTAAAAGGTACTGCCTTTGCGTGCCGGCCCAGTCACATAAGATCTACGGCTTTTCACACACACAAGTGAATGCCACGCATACTTGGTCAACAGCCATGCATGTCACACTGAGAGTGGCTGTACAAACAACTTTAAAACTGTTACAAATATGCGCCACACTGTGAAAACACACCAAACAAAAATGACAAACACATTTTGGGAGAACATCCTCACTGTAACACAACATAAACACAACATGACAAATACCCAGAACCCCTTGCAGCACTAATACTTCCGGGACGCTACAATAACATCTACGGCTTTTGGAGACGAAGCAGAAGAACAAAGAAGAGAAATGGCGACGACGAGTAAGAAGATGTACCCTTGCAAGTTCCAAAATGATTGGAAAAAAATAATTTCATTTCATCCAGGACAGCTCGAAGGGGAAGGGGAATGCTTCTTGCACCTCAACCCCTCATCTCCCGAATTTGGAGGTCTCAAGGTTGGGCAAGTTTGATGCCACTGGACCCTGACCCAGATCTGTGCACCAGTCTCTCCACATTAAACAAAGTCACGCACAGGCATCCTCCATAAAGGGATACACCCCCCCTAACCAGGAGGATCGTCATACTCGCAGATGATGACCACCACCTCATATGGACAGCCGTAAGTGTTAACATTTTGCTTCATACTGTATTTATTATTTAACTTTTTTTTTGTCTGGTTTTGTATTTGTTTTGTATCATCCAGTGAAGTGTATATTCCTTTTTTTTTCGGTTTGTACTTTTTTTGTGTGTTTTTTGTTTGTTTTCATTATATTTGGATGTATTTGTAGGTTTGTATGTTATCCATTAAATAAGACTACATATTATGTTGAAGGGGGCAGGAAAATCGAAGATTTTTTCTTCATCCTGCGCCTTCTCAGGCATGGGTGCGTAAATGTATAATTGCATAATTGAGGTATGATTGTCTATCGATCAAAGATGCACATCAATGAAGGAGATAAATACAAAATGAAATGATGATGACTAATACCGCTGTGGAAGTCGCTTCCTTCCGGGTTCTCTGGGCTACCAGTCACCGACATCAACAATAATGTTTATTTTACAAACCCTGTTTCCATATGAGTTGGGAAATTGTGTTAGATGTAAACATAAACTGAATACAATGATTTCTAAATCATTTTCAACCCATATTCAGTTGAATATGCTACAAAGACAACATATTTGATGTTCAAACTGATTTTGCAAATAATGATTAACTTTAGAATTTGATGCCAGCAACACGTGACAAAGAAGTTGGGAAAGGTGGCAATAAATACTGATAAAGTTGAGGAATGCTCATCAAACATTTATATGGAACATCCCACAGGTGTGCAGGCTAATTGGGAACAGGTGGGTGCAATGATTGGGTATAAAAGCAGCTTCCATGAAATGCTAAGTAATTCACAAGGATGGGGCGAGGGTCACCAATTTGTAAGCAAATTGTCGAACAGTTTCAGAACAACATTTCTCAAGGAGCTATTGCAAGGAATTTAGGGATTTTACCATCTACGGTCCGTAAAATCATCAAAAAGTTAAGAGAATCTGGAGAAATCACTGCACATAAGCGATGATATTACGGACTTTTCATCCCTCAGGCGGTGCTGCATCAAAAACCGACATCAGTGTGTAAAGGATATCACCAAATGGGCTAAGGAACACTTCATAAAACCACTGTCAGTAACTACAGTTGGTCGCTACATCTGTAAGTGCAAGTTAAAACTCTACTATGCAAAGCAAAAGCCATTTATCAACAATATCCTGAAACGCCGCCGGCTTGGCTGGGCCCAAGCTCACCTAAGATGGACTGATGCAAAGTGGAAAGGTGTTCTGTGGTCTGACGAGTCGACAATTCAAATTATATTTGGAAACAGAGGACGTGGTGTCCTCCAGAACAAAGAGGAAAATAACCATTCGGATTGTTATAGGCGCAAAGTTCAAAAGCCAGCATCTGTGATGGTATGGGGGTGTATTAGTGCCCAAGGCATGGGTAACTTACACATCTGTGAAGGCACCATTAATGCTGAATGGTCCATACAGGTTTTGGAGCAACATATGTTGTCATTCAAGCAACGTTATCATGGACGCCTCTGCTTATTTCAGCAAGACAGCGTGGCTTCGTAAAAAAAGAGTGCAGGTACTTTCCTGGCCCGCCTGCAATCCAGACCTGTCTCCCATTGAAAATGTGATGCGCATTATGAAGCGTAAAATACGACAGCGGAGACCCCGGACTGTTGAACGACTGAAGCTCTACATAAAACAAGAATGGGAAAGAATTCCATCCATCCATCCATTTTCTACCGCTTATTCCCTTGTGGGGTCGCGGGGGGCACTGGCGCCTATCTCAGCTACAATCGGGCGGAAGGCGGGGTACACTCTGGACAAGTCGCCACCTTATCGCAGGGCCAACACAGATAGACAGACAACATTCACACTCACATTCACACACTAGGGCCAATTTAGTGTTGCCAATCAACCTATCCCCAGGTGCATGTCTTTGGAAGTGGGAGGAAGCCGGAGTACCCGGAGGGAACCCACGCATTCATGGGGAGAACATGCAAACTCCACACAGAAAGATCCCGAGCCTTGATTTGAACCCAGGACTGCAGGAGCTTCGTATTGTGAGGCAGACGCACTAGCCCCTCTGCCACCGTGAAGCCCGGAAAGAATTCCATTTTCAACAATTACTTTCCTCAGTTCCCAAACGTTTATTGAGTGTTGTTAAAAGAAAAATTGATGTAACACAGTGGTGAACATGCCCTTTCCCAACTACTTTGGCACGTGTTGCAGCCATGAAATTCTAAGATAATTATTATTTGCAAAAAAAAATAAAGTTTATGAGTTTGAACATCAAATATCTTGTCTTTGTGGTGCATTCAATTGAATATGGGTTGAAAAGGATTTGCGAATCATTGTATTCCGTTTATATTTACATCTAACACAAATTCCCAACTCATATGGAAACAGGGTTTGTACAATAAACGCCAGATCATGCAAAGTCTTTATGTGCTTCCCAGCAATTGTCTTTCCCCTATGAGTGGTCTGTCTTGCTCTCGCTCCCCTCGTGCTTCGCCAACCGCCATCAACAACTCCCCCTCTCCTTCCTGACTGCTGCCTTTAACAGAGCGACAGGTGATTAGACAAACACCCTCAGCTGTGTCGCTAACCTCGAAGCAGGTTCTGCCACAGCCCGCTTCGCTGCAAGTCCGCAGGCCACGCCCACCACAACCGGTATACCGTACAACCCTAGTGTAGTATTCTGAGGTGTAGTCCATTTTTCCGTCCAAAACAAAATTGTCGGCCGGCAGAATATTCCCTGTAGTCAAAAGTATAGAGACACCTTGTCATGTTATTGAATGGGAAGGCGTGTCAAAACTTTTGGTCAACCTCATCTGACTATTTTTGTGTATATATATTTTTTTGCTGACGCTGCGGTTTAATTCAAGGCACAAACAGCAAGCCAGTGGTTTGGAGGACAGCATTATGGAAAAGAGCATTCTTCTATTAGAACCTTCCTGAACAAAATGGCTTGGCTCAGCATTTTTCTTCCTCCAGCCGGGATGAGAGCTCACTGGGCGTCCAAAATGTTATAAACAGCAGCTCCTCAAGGGGTTCAGAGACATAAGTAGCCGCGGCACTCATGCACTTTAAAGGCTTTTACGCCGCTGACTCATTTTTTTTTTTTTTTTTTTTTTTGTGCAATCTTTGCTTATGACCTGGAAAGTGGCGATACGGCAGTGTGGATGGAGTAGGAAACAATGGCACAACTGTAAGTGCGCTGCTCAGGGCCGTGATGAATGGGGTCGGCAGGTGGACATTTGTCACAGCAAGGGCTTTTCTTCGCCATCACTTCCTGCCAGGGGGAACATGAGCGTGGAGTCTTCGGCTTTGTGGACTCCGGGGACTTCTCGGATGTTGGAATAATGTTGGAGACGTGTTTGAATGTGCAACGAAACCCAACATTTTTTTCCACTGACAAATCAAAAGATGCGGGGGCCATATTTTTTTGTAGTTTTACACCTTTAAAATCAGTACAATAAATAGATTATATTTCATGTGCACACTGAAGAGCCAAAGCCAAGCTAAGACGCTAACAGTTATCATTCTAGACAGATAGCGTCAAGCAAAAACAAATAGGAGCAAAACGAGCAAACATGATAACAATAATATGCCAACAGTTAGCCTTCGTGAAATACCAAATATGTGACACTGAGGCGTATACTTGCAAAATTTGCACAAAAAAAGGGAACAAGCTAACAGTACTATGCCAACATGATAACAATAATATGCTTACAGTTAGCATTTGTGAAATACCAAAATATGTGAGGCGTAGGGCTATGCCTGATAAATTGGCGATTTCTAATTTTTTTTTCAAAGATAGCACGCAAATGTTAGCATGCTAAAATGCTACCAAAATATACTACTATGGGGTGTGTAGCTCAAAAATGTCTTTAAAATGCTAAGCCTGAAATTAGCTGAAAGGATGCTAGCATACTATCATTCGTCGAGTAACAAAATATTGGACGCTGAGGTGTATGCCTGCAAAATTTGCAAAAAAGCCAGCTGCTAACCGTACAATGCTAACAAAGTAACAATAATATGCTTACAGTTAGCCTACGTAAAATACCAAAATATGTAATGTTGAGGGGTGTACTTGCTAAATTAGCTAAAAAGATAATTGCACGGTAATGTTAGCATGCTAAAATGCTACCAAAATATACTACTCCGAGGTGTGTATCTGAAAAATGTGTTTGAAATTTTACTGTCGAAATATTACTGTGGTGTACACATACAAAATTTGCTAAAACAAAGCTAAAATACTATCATTTGTCAAGTAACAACATATTTGACTCAAGCCAGCATGCTAACAGTACTATGCTATCATGACAATAATTGGCCTACAATTAGCATTTGTGAAATACCAACTATGTGACACAGCATTCATGTAACACCAAAAATGTGACACTGAGGCATAGACCTGGCAAATTAGCAAAAAAAAAAAAAAAAAAGCTAGATTGCTAACAGTACTATGCTAACATGATAACAATAATAAGCTAACACTTAGCATTTGTGAAATACCGAATATGTGACACAGATTTCGTGAAATAACAAATATTTGACACTGAGGCGTATACCTGCAAAATTTGCACAAAAAAAGCTAGCATGCTAACAGCACTATGCTAACATGATAACAATAATATGTTAACAGTTAGCATTTATGAAATACCAAATATGTGACACAGCATTCGTGAAATACCAAATATGTGACACTGAGGCGTATACCTGCAAAATTGCCTAAAAATAAAAAAAAGCTAGCATGCTAACAGTACTATGCTAACATGAAAACATTAATATGCTAACATGAAAACATTAATATGCCAACAGTTAGCATTCGTTAAATAGCAAATATGTGACGTTGAGGGGTATACCTGCTAAATTAGCTAAAAGAAATAATAAAATAGCGCGCTAATGTTAGTATGCTGAAATGCTACAAAAAAAATATACTACTCCGGGGTTTGTATCTGAAAAATGTGTTTAAAATGTGGAGCTTGCTAATGTTAGCATGCATCAAGTACCAAAATATTACTGCGGCGTATACAAACAAAATTGGCTAAAACAAAGCTAGCATACTATCATTCGTCAAGTAACAAAATATTTGACGCTTCAAAATTAGCAAAAAAAAGCTAGCGTGCTAACAGTACTATGCTAACATAATCGAAAATGTGTGGCGCATTATGAAGCGTAAAATACGACAGCGGAGACCCCGGACTGTTGAACGACTGAAGCTCTACATAAAACAAGAATGGGAAAGAATTCCACTTTCAAAGCTTCAACAATTATTTTCCTCAGTTCCTAAACCTTTATTGAGTGTTGTTAAAAGAAAAGGTGATGTAACACAGTGGTGAACATGCCCTTTCCCAACTACTTTGGCACGTGTTGCAGCCATGAAATTCTAAGTTAATTATTATTTTGCAAAAAAAAAATAAAGTTAATGAGTTTGAACATCAAATATCATGTCTTTGTAGTGCATTCAACTGAATATGGGTTGAAAAGGATTTGCAAATCATTGGATTCCGTTTATATTTACATCTAACACAATTTCCCAACTCATATTGAACACAGAAAAAAACCTGCGATACATCGAGTATATCGATATATCGCCCAGCCCTAGTAGTGTGTGTAAATTGGCCCTTGTAGGGTAAATTGGCCCTTGTAGGTGAGCAAGAAGAACAACAAGGCAGCACAGGAATGTGAAGTCAGAATGTTAAAGAGCCAGAGAAGAGAAAAGAGGCTTAATGGCGGTAAAAGCGGTGGAAAAAGTGAAGGTGAGGTGGTTGGCAGGGGGATTGTGGCTGGGAGCCCGCAATAAAATAACTCATTAAAACTTCCTCCGCCTCTGAAGACAAGATAAGGAGGAACGCAGCTGAGGAGGACTTCTTCTTCCGACGGAGACAAAGCAAATAACTCCCCGCCAAAGAAAAAAAAAAAATCCCTAAAGCTGAGATTTATAATCTAAAATCAACCTTTTAGAGATAAGCCTCGCTGCTCACTTCAATGTCAAAGTCTTCAAACACCTTCATGGTTCCGTCTTGAAGAAGAATGTCAGCAAATTATACACGGACTGTACGTTTTGCACGTGTCAAACAGCAGCTGTTTGATGGAGCTCAGTTGTGGATTTCATAAACAAATGCGGAGGTGTTGAAATCGCCATGTAAAACTGCTAATGCTAATCAGTAGCATGTCAATAGCAAAGCCAATGTTTATTAGCATCAAGCTATCACGTTTTTGGAAACATTGAGCTATACTTAGAAAAGTAAAGAGTAAAGTACCAATGAGCGAAATTATTCTCTGCATTCGACCCATCACCCTTGATCACCCCCTGGAAGGTGAGGGGAGCAGTGAGCAGCAGCGGTGGGAATCATTTTTGGTGATTCAACCCCCAATTCCAACCCTTGATGCTGAGTGCCAAGCATGGGTCCCAATTTTATCGTCGTTGGTATGACTCGGACGGGGTTTGAACTCACGACCTACCTTAGCTCACGCCGGAGCGTTTTTTTTAGGCGTTGGATTTTATGTGAATTCGGTACCCATTCCCTACACACGAAACGAGAACATTTCAACTTAAATTGCAAGTTAATGCTGAAAAAAACGAACCGAAAAGCTAACAGTTAGCATGTTGTCAGGTCGATATGCTAACAGTTAGCATGCTGGCCGGACAGCATCAGGAAACAAAAAATACAAAACTTTAGGTGCAAACTATTTTACAACAAAAGGTAGCACAGTAACGCTAGCATGCGTCAAGTACCAAAAATGTATTACTGAAGAGTACACCCGCAAAAATTTACTAAAATTGATAGCATTCAATTAAGGTGCTGTTTAACTGTTAACATACTTTTTGGCTAGCATGCTAACAGTTAGCATGCTGGCCAGACAGCATCAAGGAACAAGAAATACAAAACTTTAGGTGCAAATTATTTTACAACAAAAGGTAGCACGATAACGTTAGCATGCGTCAAGTAGCAAAAAAATATGACTGAAGAGCATGCCCGCAAAAATGAGCTAAAATTGCTAGCATTCAATAAAGGTGCTGTTTAACTGTTAGCATGCTGGCCAGATATCATCAGGTAACAAAAAAATACAAAACTTTAGGTGCAAATTATTTTACAAAAAAAAGGTAGCATGATAACGCTAGCATGCGTCAAGTACCAAAAATATATGACTGAAGGGTACACCCGCAAAAATTAGCTAAAATTGATAGCATTCAATAAAGGTGCTGTTTAACTTTTAGCATGCTGTCTGGCTAGCATGCTAACAGTTACCATGCTGGCCAGATAGCATCAAGTAACAAAAAATACAAAACTTTGGGTGAAAATTATTTTACAACAAAAGGTAGCACGATAACGCTAGCATGCGTCAAGTACCAAAAATATATGACTGAATAGCAAACCCGCAAAAATTAGCTAAAATTGATAGCATTCAATAAAGGTGCTGTTTCACTGTTAGCATGCTGGCCAGATAGCATCAGGTAACAAAACATACAAAACTTTAGGTGCAAATTAGTTTACAACAAAAGGTAGCACGATAACGCTAGCATGCGTCAAGTACCAAATATATATGACTGAAGAGTATACCCTCAAAAATCTGCTAAAACTGATAGCATTCAATAAAGCTGCTGTTTAACTGTTGGCATGCTGTTTGGCCAGCATGCTAACAGTTAGCATGCTGGCCAGATAGCATCAGGTAACAACAAAAAAAACTTTAATTGCAAATTATTTTACAACAAAAGGTAGCACGATAACACTAGCATGCATCAAGTACCCAAAAAATATGACTGAAGAGTATACCCGCAAAAATTTGCTAAAATAGCTAGCATTCAATAAAGGTGCTGTTAGCGACTTCCTCTGTTACATTCTTCAAAGAAACAAATATAACGAGAACACTACCAGCTAGTTTGTGTTTCCGTAAGCGCTTTAACACTACACATTTGTTCGACAATTATCCATATTTTTCACAATTGCAACGTTTCTGTAATAAAACGTTTTATGTGTTTACAGCGGTCACTCACCCGGTCTCGTCAACACGTACGCGTGTTGTAGTCCAAGCGGAGCAACGGACAATTTGCAGTCATGTTGTTGTTATGATTATAATATGCATTCAATGACAGCTAACACGAGCTAATCAAAATTGCTATCCTTGGCTACAGACAGCTAAAGCTAATGCGAGTGCACGTGTTACGTACATACGTCAATACGTACGAGAAGGCGGCATATACTGTGTAAAATACATTGGAAAGTTGGCGCCATCTGTAAAATTAGCTTAAAAAAATAAGGCACTAACAGTAGCACGCTAAAATATTAACGTTAACATGCTAACAGTTAACATGCATCACGTACGAAAGCATTAAAGTGAAGAGGATACCCGCAAAATTAGCAAAAATAACTAGCATGCTTCAAGTATTGAGATATTCTGGCGTTTATACTTGTAAAGTTAGCTAAAAAAAATCCTAGCATGCTAACATTAGTATGTTAGTATATGCATCAAGTACCAAAATAAACTGTATGACTGAGGTGTATGCTTGTAAAATTAGCTAAAAAAGAAAGGACACGTACATTAGCATGTTAGCATGCTAACAGTTAACGTGCATCACGTACCAAAGTATTAAATTAAAGAAGATACCCGCAAATTTAGCAAAAATGACTACCATGCGTCAAGTATCAAAATATTCTGCGCTGTATATTTGTAAAAGTCGCTAAAATAGTTAGCATGTTAATATGCTAATTCTAGTATACCTCATGTACCAAAACAAACTGTATCACTTTGAAGTGTATGCCTGTAAAATTATCTAAAAAAAGATAAGACACTAACATTAGCATGTTAGCATTCTAACAGGTAACATGCATCACGTACCAAAGTATCAAACTGAAGATACCAGCAAATCTAACCAAAATAACTAGCATGCATCAAATAACAAAACACTCTAAAGTTAAAATTTGCTAAAATAGCTAGCATGCTATCATTAGCATGTTAACGTGCCAGCGTCAGTATATGTATCAAGTACCAAAAAAAAAACCTGTATGTCTTTAGCATGTTAGCATACTAACAGTTAACATGCATCACTAACCAAAGTATTACACTGAAGAGGATATCCACACATTTAGAAAAATAACTAGTTTGTATCAAAATACTCTGAGGTGCACACTTGTAAAATTTGCTTTAAAAAAAAAAACCCAGCATGCTAAGACTAGCAGTTTAACGTGCTAACGTTAGTATACCTCATGCACCAAAATAAACTGTATGACTTTGAGGTGTATGTCTGTAAAATTAGCTAAAAAAGATAGGTCACAAACATTAGCATGTTTGCATGCTAACCGTTAACGTGCATCACGTACCAAAGTCTTAAACTAAAGAGGATACCCGCAAATTTAGCAAAAAATAACTTGCATCATAACACGCTGAGATGTATACTTGTAAAACTTGCTAAAAAAAAACTAGCATGCTAAAATTAGCATGTCAACATGCTAACTTTACCATGCATTAAGTACCCAAAATAAACTATGACTTTGAGGTATATGCCTGTAAAATTAGCTAAAAAAGATAGGACACAAACATTGGCATGTTAGCATACTAATGCTAAAATTAGCATGTTAACATACTAACATTACTTTGCATTAAGTTACAAAATAAACTATGACTTTGCGGTCTATGCCTGTAAAATTAGCTAAAAAAAGATAGGACACAAACATTACCAAGTTAGCATACCAATGCTAAAATTACTTTGCATTAAGTACCAAAATAAACTATGACTTTGAGGTCTATGCCTGTAAAATTAGCTAAAAAAGATAGGAGACAAACATTGGCAAGTTAGCATACTAATGCTAAAATTAGCATGTTAACATGCTAACGTTACTTTACATTAAGTACCAAAATTAACTATGACTTTGAGGTCAATGCCTGTAAAATTAGCTAAAAAAGATAAGACACAAATATTACCATGTTAGCATACTAATGCTAAAATTAGCATGTTAAAAGTACCAAAATAAACTATGACTTTGAGGTCTACGCCTGTAAAATTAGTTAAAAATGACAGTATGCTAACGTTTGCATGAAATCAGTTGAAAAATGTGGGAGAAGTAGTTGTAAGGGTATTAAAAACTCGGAATTTTGATGGCTGGACACATTAGCATTTAGCAATTAGCATTCTCACAACAAAACCTTTCGAGATATTTGTTTGACTTGGCCTCCTGCTGAGAGCGAGATGGCGAGGAAATGTCAGCGTGCGTCAAGGAACAGTGCACGGGTGAACGGTCACAAAAGGTCGTGGGGGCCCCCCTGCTGGGCAGGAGGACTAACCGCAGACAGAAAGTACAACTTAAACAGCGAGAAGGTCACAGGATAATAATACTGAAGTGAGCGCTCCATCGCGTCGCAAGACGTGCAGGCGCGTGCCGACCGCCATCAAACTGTCAGC
>NC_084625.1:16085822-16148322 GCF_033978795.1 Nerophis ophidion
CCTATTTTTCAAGTATGTCCTGGCCAAGAGGCAGCAGAGTAAGACATAAAATGACATTCACATTAAAATGACAGGATGGACATCAAATAAAACAGTTACAGAAAACTGAGGCTCCTTCAAATGCTCTCAGTTTAGATATAAACACATTTAAAGATTTAAAAAAATCAGTCAGCTTCCAGTCTCTCTGTAGCATGTTCCAAGCACAAGGAGCTGCAAAGACAAAAGCTTTTTCCCCCTAGCTCAGTGCAAGCAATACGCAATAACTAAACAAAATCCAAAACTACTATCCATCCTTTCATTCATTTTCTACCGCTTGTCCCTCTAGGGGTCGTGAGGGGTGCTGGAGCCTATCCCAGATGCACTTGGGCGGAAGGTGGCGTACACCCAATACAAGGGAGGTAAAATATATATATATATTTTTTTTTGATTAAATGTTTATGAACTGTTCTTAATCGATTAAAGACAATTTTATTATATTTTTTATTTTTTTTTAATTTACGTTTTTCAATTAGTATTCTTTAATCTGTCCTGTCCAGCAACTGAGACAAATCATATAGTTGATGTAGATGATCATATCACCTGGACAGATTTTACTTTAGAAAAGAGAACTGTGGGATACTTCTCTTGTTGCCTTATTTATGTTTGACTTTATCAAATGTTCGGCCAGAATTTTGGTCAACAAAACCAGTTTCTTTTTTAAGCAATGTAAACATTTATCAGGAACTGTTTGTCTATTTTATGGAAGAATGTAGTTAATCCTACTATTGGCTTCCAATTCAATCATCGGGGTTTTGCAGTCAAAGCCTTCTTGTATTTACAGACTTACTTAAACAAACACAAAAACGACAAAAATATTTTTGGGGGAAAAATATTGATCATTTTAAACACAACAAAATCCTTTGACATAGTATTTCTTTTTTAAAATAACTAAAATAAACAGACACACTGTTTGAAAAGCGACTATTTTGCATGTTTTGTGTTTCTTATTCTTCACTGACAGTGATTCATTCTAGCAGTTTATCTGTTTTTAATGGCTAAGCCTTTATTGTTTCAAATATTGGTTTGTACCGTAGCACTTTGGGATTAATTTGAATGAAAAGTGCGTAACACATAAAATCTATTTACTGTTTCTGGCTGGCCCTGTGGCGTTCATAAGGTCTTTGAACGCACCATCAAAACAACTTTGTCTTGTATTCCTCGGAATAAAGAACAATCACAGCTTGTAGGTTCAATGTGATCAATTAAATATCTTAGTTCCTCTGACAGAAATGTACTTATATCAGTTTGGATTGGCCTATGTTGTTTCTTAAAGGGGAAAGATGTTAATATCTCTTGTTTTCAGGTTGGCCTTTAACGAGCTGTCACCAGTCAGTCCGTGAGTTTATCAAAGTTTATCAATCACGTTTTTTTGATAATTGGAATTTAAAACAGTAAGCCTCTGTTCTTATTGTGTCCGTTATGTTTACATTTATGACACAGTTTGCATTTTGTTGGTTAGCCAAATATAATTTCCACTTTATCAGATCCCTATTCTAATTAAGGATGGGTACCGAATCCTGACAGGCCTACCGGGCACCGATTTACGTAAATCCAATGGTGCTTTGTTATGGTACCGATGTTGCCCGTAATGTCACACCCAGGTGCCCACTCTTTGTAATTTTGCACTTGCCGATCACTCCAGCAGCACTGAGAGCGGACTCAGCCAAAGTACTTGTGTGTAATCTTGCAATGTTCAATGCCAACAAAGTAACTGACTCAAAAAAATGAGTCAGTTCCACTTTTCCACAAAATGCACTAGCTTGATGCTAAAATACATTGGCTTTTTATTGACCAGCTACTGATTAGCATTAGCGATTTTAACTTTTCATTTTCAACACCTTCAAATTCAATTGAATGAAAAGTACAACTAAGATGTACGTCACAATCAAACAGATGGTGTGTAATAAGTACAATACTTACACTATTAAAGCTTTTTAGAGAACAACAAAAAAAAAACACCACAAACTAAACACTATTGCCATCTTGGCATACTTGCCAACCCGCCCGACTCCCGAATTTCAGTGCCCCTCCCGAAAAGCTCCCCGGGGCAACCATTCTCCTGAATTTCTCCCAATTCCCACCCGGACAACAATATTGGGGGCGTGCCTTTAAGGCACTGCCTTAGCGTCCTCTCTCACCCGAAAAGGAGACTATTATATATGTCTCCGTTATCCATAGGTTTATCTATAACCCATGAAGTAGGCAGGCACTGAGCTATTTCTCAGCGTGTGTTTATTCCAGCCGGCACCTTAATACACTGACACACAACATCCGGATTCCCATCATGCATTGCTTCAAAACTACGGCACGTAGTAATGTCCAAAAAACATAACAGAGATGAAGCAGAAGAAAGAAGAAGAAATATGGTGACGACAAGTAAGAACAAAAAGTACGCTTGCAAGTTCCAAAATGATTGGAAAAAATAATATATATATATATATACAGTATATATATATATATATATATATATATATATACACACATATATATATATATATATACATACATATATATATATACACATATATATATATATACATACATATATATATACATATACATATATATATACATACATATATATATACATATACATATATATACATACATATATATACATATACATATATATATATATACATACATATATATACATATACATACATATATATATATATATATATATATATATATATATATATATATATATACATATTTATACATATATTTATATACATATTTATACATATATTTATATACACATTTTATATATATATATATATATATATATATATATATATATATATATATATATATATATATATATGTAGGAGAAATACTATAAGATATATACACCCCCCCAATCCGATGTGGTGAAGAAGACTTGAGCCGGAAGGCAAAGCTCTCAATTTACCGGTCGATCTATGTTTACATCCTCACCTATCGTCATGAGTTTTGGGTCATGACCGAAAGGACAAGATCAAGGGTACAAGCGGACGAAATGAGTTCCCTCCGCCGGGTGGCAGGGCTCTCCCTTAGGGATAGGGTGAGAAGGTCTGTCGTCCGGGAGGAACTAAAAGTAAAGCCGCTGCTCCTCCACATCGAGAGGAGCCAGATGAGGTGGTTCGGGCATCTGGTCAGGATGCCACCCGAATGCCTCCCTAGGGAGCTGTTTAGGGCACGTCCAACTGGTAGGAGGCCACGGGGAAGACCCAGGACACGTTGGGAAGACTATGTCTCCCGGCTGGCCTGGGAACGCCTCGGGATCCCCCGGGAGGAGCTAGACGAAGTGGCTGGGGAGAGGGAAGTCTGGGCTTCCCTGCTTAGGCTGCTGCCCCCGCGACCCGACCTCGGATAAGCGGAAGTAGATGGATGGATGGATGGCTGGATGGATGGATATATTGCTACCGTTCAAACTGTGTGTAGTAATACAGTGGCCAAAAATGATTAATATACTTGTTTATAATCTATACTTAGGCCAGGGGTCTGCAACACAAAATGTTGAAAGAGCCATATTGGACCAAAAATACAAAGAATACATTTGTTTGGATTAAATGCCTTATATACGTGTTATAATTTTAGGTAACAAATAAGTGTCTATATTAGCCTACTATCAAAATGACTGTGTCGCAGGCTAACGGAAATCTTTATTGACAGAAATGTTGAAATGTAATATTTATTCTACACATTTTTACAACATTTGAAAACATCAGTAAAATGGAAGCTTCTCACAGGGTGAGAGAACTCCTGGAAATGACTGATTTTGAAAGACCAAAAGGTATAGATGTGTGTGTCCAAGTTAAAGGAAATGGCAGGCTGTCTTCTTCTAGTGGATTTATTACAATCTTTGCCCGCTGGGTAACGTTTGCTGTGGTCCGGAACAACATGGAATGCAAACCACTATCTGAAATGCAGGCAATATTACATAAAGATAATGTGTCATGAGAGATGTAAATAATAATTAAATGCAACGAGGACATAAGTAAAGTAAATTAAATGAGCTCAAATATACCTACAAACGAGGCATAATGATGCTATATGTATATATAGCTAGCTTAAATACCACGTTAGCATTGATTAGCCTGAAGTTATGCAGTGACCAAATATGCCTGATTAGCACTCCACACAAGTCAATCAATCAATCAATAATTATTTATATAGCCCTAAATCACTAGTGTCTCAAAGGGCTGCACAAATCACTACCACATCCTCGGTAGGGCCCACATAAGAGCAAGGAAAACTCACACCCAGCGGGACGTCGGTGACAATGATGACTATGAGAAACCTTGGAAAGGACCGCATATGTGGGCAACTACCCACCCCCCCTCTAGGGGACCGAAAGCAATGGATGTCGAGCGGGTCTAACATAATACAGTGAAAGTTCAATCCATAGTGGACAAGTAAAACTTCATGTTTATTGTTCTTCGGTCAATGGTCAATAAAGCAAACAAACAGTTGTACATTCACATATTGAAAATCAAAAGTCGTACATTCATGGATTGAAAATAAAAATAAAAATTGTTGCAAACCGAAAGGGTTTAGGCTGAAGTTAAACACTTATTGCGCCTAACCCTATAAACAATTTCAAGTACAAAATAAACTTGCGAAAATTATAAATTGTCCTTTGCACAACTTATTATAAAGACACATTATAAACAACATGATCGTAGTTCAATTTTATACACAGTACAGGCATGTGAAATATCCCTGTGTACATATTAAACATTTGCACTAATTATATATACAATATATACAAACAATTGTACTTCTATTATTATTTATATCTCATGTTTAGTTTTTAATTAACATTAATCATAGTATTAACTACAATGTTAATTCAAGAGTGATATATTTTTTCATCAACAAAGCTCACCTTTTTGCGTACACGCACAGCATAAAATGTTTGGTGGACAAAATGAGACAAAGAAGGAGTGGCATAAAACAGCGTCCAAGAAAGTTTTACATGTAAACAAACTACGGCGAGTTCAAGAACCGCCGAAATTAGTAGGACAAAACGGCGCTCGTCTAATACTCTCATCAGTGAAGCATGATTAATACAAACAGTGGCATTTTGTAACAATTAGCAAAGTTTGTGTCATGTTTGTCTTCCTACAAAAACTATATTAAAACAATACATATATATATTATTCCATTATATTATATCATATTTGATGTTTGATGTTTCCCTCTTACACACATGTAAGAGGGATGTGTACTATGGCTATGAGTTGTTGTTTTTTTCCCTTGGCCTCAGTCTGCACCCCCTCTCCAGGGCCCAGGCTAAGACCTATTTTTATTTTATTTTATTTTAATCTTCTATTTTTTTCTCCCCCCCTTGTTTACCTGTACCTCATCTTTTTTTGAAAGGGGCGCTGGAAGCCGGCAGACCCGTCAGCGATCCTGTTCTGTCTCCCTGTAATGTTTGTCTGATCTTGAATGGGATTGTGCTGAAAATTTTAATTTTCCTGAAGGAACTCTCCTGACGGAATAAATAAAGTACTATATAATCTAATCTAATCTATTATTCCATTTTCATACATTTTTGGAAAAGCTCAAGGGAGCCGCGGTTTGCCAACCCCCGACTTAGACCTACGGTACTGTACTTTAATGTTTGTCATTATGTTTGACAACCACTGATGCATAACAGTAAAATAGTAACGTAACAAAGCGAGTGTGCTAAGAGCCTTCCTGCTTAGCAATTACAAACAACACAAAACAGAGGCATCAAAATAAGAGCAGAGAAGAGGAACTAATGAAAAACGACACTAAAAGCATGGAAGTTTTTGGAGCATTACCAAAGAAAGTTGCAAGTCCAAAAAAAGAAAAGTGAGAAATATTATTACTTTTTTCAGTTCTTTGAGATGAAATGTGAAACGTCTTCAACTAACAAGAAGAGAACATGACATGATCTCACAGAATGTCTTCCCACGACGAAGAGTTAGGATTTCGTCACAAGCGAGCACTGAAGCTGGATAAAAGGCTTGTTCCTCTTTCAGACATTGGCTCACGTACTGAACACAACTGGCAAGCGCTGACTTTGGTGCAACATCAATTAGCCTCATTAGCGAGACTTCTCCGGAGGAGGAAGAGGCTAGAAGGCGTCACTAACGAGCACGGTTAGCGTTTGTTGGCGTCTTCTCATCAAGTCCGCAAGCCTTTCGTCTTCACGTTTCAAACTGTGCCATCTGCCAAAAGGAAAATGGTAACCTGGTACGAAACACCTAAAAGCTCTACTTCTTCCTACTCCTTTTCGGACTACGGCAAAAACAAAAAAAAAGACCATTCTTTGCACAGTTTGATGCTGTTCTTCGCCACAACCAACAAGATCATCAGGACTCCTCTTCCTCCTTTCCAGGAGATCGCAAAAAGCCGCTGCCTGACCAGGGCTAAGAAAATCAGCAGAGACTTCTCCCACCCCCACCAAGGACCACTCTGAGTTTTCACTGCTGGACTCTAGAAAGAGGTTCCGCAGCCTCCGTAGCAGAACCTCCAGGTTCGGAAACAGCTACTTCCCTCAGACCGTAAGACCATACTTGCCAACTTTCCCAAATTTTCCAGGAGACTCCCGAATTTCAGTGCCTCTCCTGAAAATCTCCCGAGAATACCATTCTCCCGATTTCCAGCCGGACAACAATATTGGGGGCGTGCCTTAGAAAAAAAAAAAGCACAAGACGGCGGCAACGCAGCACCGGTCAAAGCCCAGTATTATGGGCCACATTGCTAAATGGAGACCCGAGGGTGTAACATAAACACGAATTGGTATGTCAGACTTAGCCCTGTCTTGGTTCAACTCTTATCTTACTGATAGGATGCAGTGTGTCTCCCATAACAATGTGACCTCGGACTACGTTAAGGTAACGTGTGGAGTTCCCCAGGGTTCGGTCCTTGGCCCTGCACTCTTCAGCATCTACATGCTGCCGCTAGGTGACATCATACGCAAATACGGTGTTAGCTTTCACTGTTATGCTGATGACACCCAACTCTACATGCCCCTAAAGCTGACCAACACGCCGGATTGTAGTCAGCTGGAGGCGTGTCTTAATGAAATTAAACAATGGATGTCCGCTAACTTTTTGCAACTCAACGCCAAAAAAACGGAAATGCTGATTATCGATCCTGCTAGACACCGAACTCTATTTAATAATACAACTCTAACATTTGACAACCAAACAATTAAACAAGGCGACACGGTAAAGAATCTGGGTATTATCTTCGACCCAACTCTCTCCTTTGAGGCACACATTAAAAGAGTCACTAAAACGGCCTTCTTTCATCTCCGTAATATCGCTAAAATTCGCTCCATTCTGTCCACTAAAGACGCTGAGATCATTATCCATGCGTTTGTTACGTCTCGCCTCGATTACTGTAACGTATTATTTTCGGGTCTCCCCATGTCTAGCATTAAAATATTACAGTTGGTACAAAATGCGGCTGCTAGACTTTTGACAAGAACAAGAAAGTTTGATCACATTACGCCTGTACTGGCTCACCTGCACTGGCTTCCTGTGCACTTAAGATGTGACTTTAAGGTTTTACTACTTACGTATAAAATACTACACGGTCTAGCTCCATCCTATCTTGCCGATTGTATTGTACCATATGTCCCGGCAAGAAATCTGCGTTCAAAGGACTCCGGCTTATTAGTGATTCCCAAAGCCCAAAAAAAGTCTGCGGGCTATAGAGCTTTTTCATTTCGGGCTCCAGTACTCTGGAATGCCCTCCCGGTAACAGTTCGAGATGCCACCTCAGTAGAAGCATTTAAGTCTCACCTTAAAACTCATTTGTATACTCTAGCCTTTAAATAGACTCCCTTTTTAGACCAGTTGATCTGCCGTTTCTTTTCTTTTTCTTCTATGTCCCACTCTCCTTTGTGGAGGGTCCGGTCCGATCCGGTGGCCATGTACTGCTTGCCTGTGTATCGGCTGGGGACATCTCTGCGCTGCTGATCCGCCTCCGCTTGGGATGGTTTCCTGCTGGCTCCGCTGTGAACGGGACTCTTGCTGCTGTGTTGGATCCGCTTTGGACTGGACTCTCGCGACTGTGTTGGATACATTATGGATCGAACTTTCACAGTATCATGTTAGACCCGCTCGACATCCATTGCTTTCCTCCTCTCCAAGGTTCTCATAGTCATCATTGTCACCGACGTCCCACTGGGTCATTATTGTCACCGATGTCCCACTGGGTGTGAGTTTTCCTTGCCCTTATGTGGGCCTACCGAGGATGTCGTAGTGGTTTGTGCAGCCCTTTGAGACACTAGTGATTTAGGGCTATATAAGTAAACATTGATTGATTGATTGATATGCAGAGACAAAGATGGCTATTCTGATAGCTGCAAGCAACATCCCGTTCTCATCGGAGAATATTTACAACAAATCCGTGAAGTATATGTTCCTGGATTCAGAGATCGCTCGCCAGTACTCAAATGGCAGAAACAAAGGCTCCTCAAATAGTGAAAGGTAGGTGGGTTTTTTTTTTTTTTTAAGTAAGCAGCAAGTACAGTACAACTAGTAGAACAACTATTTTTTCATCACTGTGTACTGTACAATAAATGATAAATGGGTTATAATTGTATAGCGCCTTTCTACCTTCAAGGTACTCAAAGCGCTTTCACACTACTTCCACATTTACCCATTCACACACACATTCACACACTGATGGAGGGAGCTGCCATGCCAGGCGCTAACCTGCACCCATCAGGAGCAAGGGTGAAGTTTCTTGTTCAGGACACAACGGACGTGATGCGGTTGGTACTAGGTGGGGATTGAACCAGGGACCCTCGGGTTGCGCACGGCCACTCTTCCACTGCGCCACCCCGTCCCTATAAATAAATAAATAAATAAATATATACATATATATATATATATATGTGTGTATATATATACACACACACCCACACACACACACACACATCTCATACTTGCCAACCCTCCTGATTTTCCCGAGATACTCCCGGATGTCAGTGCCCCTCCCAAAAATCTCCCGGGGCAACCATTCTCCCAAATTTCTCCCGATTTCCACCCTGACAACAATATTGGGGGCGTGCCTAAAAGGCACTGCCTTTAGCGTCCTCTACAACCTGTCGTCACGTCGGCTTTTCCTCCGTTCAAACAGCGTGCCGGCACAGTCACATAATATAAGCAGCTTTTACACACGCACACACACACAAGTGAATGCAAGCATACTTGGTCAACAGCCATACATGTCACACTGAGGATGGCCGTATACAACGATAACACCGTTACAAATTGTGCCACACTGTGAAACCACACCAAACAAGAATGACAAACACATTTCAGGAGAATATCCGCAACAACATAAACACAATGGAACAAATACCCATGTTCCCTTGCAGCACTAACTCTTCTGGGACAATACAATATACACCCCCGCCCCCATCTCCAAATTGGGAGGCCTCAAGGTTGAAAAGTATGATATATATATATATATATATATATATGATATTGAATTTCAGTGAATTCAAGCTATAAATATACTCCTCCCCTTTTAACCCCACCCCCTATCTACTGAATTCGGAGCTCTCAAGGTTGGCAAGCATGATTGATATATATATATATATATATATATATATATATATATATATATATATATATATATTTAAAAAAATAATTCGGAGGTCTCAAGGTTGGCAAGTATGCGTAAGACTCTTGAACACATTAAAATAATCCCCTCAATTTCCCCCCAAAACTGAATTAACTCGCTGGAATATAAAGAAAATTTAACATACATCCATAAATGTGGATGCATATGCAAAAGTGCAATATATTTATCCATACAGTAATCTATTTATTTATATCTGCACCGTATCGCTCTTTTATCCTTCACTACAACGAGCTAATGCGACATAATTTTGTTGTTATCTGTACTGTAAAGTTCAAATTTGAATGACAACAAAATGAAGTCTAAGTGTCACTCTCTCTAAACGCATTATCGACGGTGTATTTAAAAAAGCGGCATTCTAGAAACAGACACCTCACCCTCCAGAGCTTCTTGGCCGTCTCCACCCTGGACGGCTTCCTGCCGAGGTTCAGCGGCGTCCCAAACGTATGTTCGAACATCATTTTAGCGCTAGCCCGTTAGCTCGCAGTCCGCTGCTTCCTCCCCGTTCTGCTCCACCGGGTCAGGCAGCGTCTCCCTTTTTAATAGGAGCGCCGGCCGCCGCCCCACCCAGATCCATTAGCTCCCACAAACAACATCAGTCTCCAAACATGAATAACAAGCACTAATGGAGGCCGGAGGCAGCCAACTTTGCCGTTGATGGGTCCTCGCGTGAACTGCGGCAGACCGCCGTGCATCCGCGTGGCGATGAGAAGGTGCGCTAATAAGCGAGCGGAGGTAATTCAACACCTGCGAATGAGCCGCCGCGCGGGGAACAATCAGTGCTAAACTGTTTATTCAGCCATTAGAGCGTCAACATGGCCGCCCGGGCTGATTGAGGCGGGGAGGCAAAGACAACCATGACAGTATGCATCGGCGAGATGGACACTTTGGGGAAGGTTTTATGTTCCCAGTGCAATAAAACACGTCCATAAAAGCAAATATCTATCAATCAATCAATCAATGTTTATTTATACAGCCCTAAATCACAAGTGTCTCAAAGGGCTGAACAAGCAACAACGACATCCATGGTTCAGCACCCACATAAGGGGCAAGGAAAAACTCACAACCCAGTGGGACGTCAATGAGAATGACTATGTACCTTGGAGAGGACCGCAGATGTGGGTGCCCCCCCCTCTAGGGGAGACCGGATGCAACGGACGTTGAGTGGGTCTGACATAATATTTGTGAAAGTCCAGTCCATAGTGGCTCTATCAAAAGGATAAGGAAGAATAAGAAGAATTATACTCAGCATCTGCAGTTTTCTGATTCACAATCCTTATGTGAGACAACAGGCCCCTTTTTCCCCGCAGGAACTTCCCCACGTAAATAAAGTTCCCCTGTGTTTCCAACAAAAACTACCCGAGTAGATTTAATTCTTCAGAAACTTTTCCGAGCAGCTAGGTGTGACCCTCAAAGGTTCCCGAATCCTTACCGGGTGCGGGCTGGGCTCTCAAACGCCGGTTGGTTAAATATAGTTTCTAAAAATAATTTTTCAAAACACACACCCGCAATTACAAAGTATGCGAGAATGTCTTTGTGGGGGGCGTGGCCTGCAGACCTGCAGCGGTGCAGGGTGTGCCAGGACCGGCTTTGAGGTCGGCGACAGGTGCGTAGATGACACGGCTGAGAGTGTTTGTCTGATCACCCATCGCTCTGCTACAGGCAGCAGTCGGGAATGAGAGAGGGGGTGGTTGTTGATGGTGGAACACGAACACGAGCACGAGCGAGAGTGAGAGTGAGACGGGCAGAACTGGCACAACCTGATGGCGGAAAAGGACAAGAAGAAATTATCACAAAATAAATAATTGTTCTTAACCATGAACGAGGCTATCATGTCCTCGGTGGTCCAAAAAACCCGGAGGAGCAAGATCCCCACAGTCTTGTTTATTTCTTATATCTTATGTATTTCTATTGCCACAAACCTGACTTAACGGATATGGAAAAAGAACGAAAGGAACTTTCAATTTGCAGGAACTTTTGTGTGGCATCTTTGTAGACGGACTCTTTCAAACTGGTTTGAATTAAAGTTAAAGTTAAAGTACCAATGATTGTCACAAACACACACTAGCTGGAGTGAAATTACCCTCTGCATTTGACCCATCTCCTTGTTCCACCCCATGGGGGAAGAGGGGAGCAGTGAGTAGCAGCGGTGGCCGCGCCCGGGAATCATTTTTGGTGATTTAACTCCCAATTCCAACCCTTGAAGCTGAGTGCCAAACAGAGAGGTAATGGTTCAAATTTATATAATCTTTGTTATGACTAGGCCGGGGTTTGAACTCACAACCTACAGATCTCAGGGCGGACACTCTAACCACTAAGTAGATATATATATATACACAATACAATATAATATACACAAATATTTATATTTTTATATATTTAAATAGCTGTGGCTACAAATGTAGCTTACCACCACCAGATGTGAAAGTGGAGTGAATGGATGATTGGTTCCTTCTTCTCTGTGAAGCACAATGTGTCGAGAAAAGCGCTATATAAATCTAATACATTATTATTATTATTTAAAGAGGATTACGAAGTATTCTCTCCCCAAGAACTCTCTCCCCATAACACCGTATTCGGGTGTTACCATTTAGTGGTCAATTCTACGGAATATGTACTGTACTGTGCAATCTACTAATAAACGTCTCAATCAATCAATCAATCAATCAATCAATCAACAAAAAACACACAAGAAGTTCCAGGACTTAAAAGTTTCTGAACTTTTGGTTAAAAAAAAAGGGCCTAAGAATCTCTTTACCTTTAGTGTACATTCTAAATAGTAAAAAAAAAAAAAAAACTGCTTGCACACAATGACTAATATTGCAAGTAATGGGGATTCACCTATTCCATCAAAAAAATACACCTTCATAAACCCCAATAATGTTGTACAGTGGAACCAGGATTTATGAGCCCCTCTATTCCCGAACTTCTTGATTGACCGACTTTTAGCTCAGGCCAAATGTGCAAACCATGTCTCTGTGTGCATCCATCCATCCATTTTCTTCCGCTTGTCCCCTTTCAGGGTCGCGGGGGGGCACTGGAGACTATCTCAGCTGCATTCGGGCGGAAGGCGGGGTATACCCTGGACAAGTCGCCACCTCATCGCGGGGCCGACACAGATAGACAGACAACATTCACACTCACATTCACACACTAGGGCCAATTTAGTGTTGCCAATCAACCTATCCCCAGGTGCATGTCTTTGGAGGTGGGAGGAAGCCGGAGTACCTAGAGCATGGGTGTCAAACTCTGGCCCGCAGGCCGTGTATTTTCATTTGGCCCTTGAGGCAATATCAAATTAACATCACAGCTGGCCCGCCACTGTAACACCGCATTCACCACTAATACTCATACTCGTCAACCCTCCCAATTTTCCCGGGAGACTCCCGAAGTTCAGTGCCCCTCCCGGATTTCTCCCGAATTCCACCCGGACAATAATATTGGGAGCGGGCCGTAAAAGCACTGCCTTTGGCGTTCTCTACTTGTCGCCACGTCCGCTTTTCCTCCATACAAACAGCGTCACAGCCCACTCATATAATATATGCCGCTCATACACACACACAAGTGTATGCAAGGCATACTTGGTCAAAAGTCATACAGGTCACACTGAGGGTGGCCGTATAAACAACTTTAACACTGTTACAAATATACGCTACACTGTGAACCCACAGCAAACAAGAATGACAAACACTTTTCGGGAGAACATCCCCACCGTAACACAACATAAACACAACCGAACAAATACCCAGAAACCCTTGCATCACTAACTCTTCCGGGACGCTACACTATGCACCCCCGCTACCACCAAACCCCGCCCCAACTCAAACCCGCCGCCGAAAAGAGGCATTCAATTTGTATCTTTATTTTATTTGATATTCCATTGATATTTTTCAATTATTATTATTTAAAACTCTATTTTGCATGTCACTATAAAGTTATATAAGCCTTGCTTGGTCAATATTCAATGCAAAACTTGTTTGGGTCCCTATTATGGGATTAATTTGTTCAACCTCGGCCCGCGGCTTCGTGCAGTTTTCAATTTTGGCCCACTCTGTATTTGAGTTTGACACCCCTGACCTAGAGGGAACCAAACCCGTCATTTATTCATCTTGTGTTACGCCTGCAGGCAAAAACCAGGGCACATCATTTTAGTGAGGGGGCGGAGCCTTCCACATCACATCGGTGCTTCAGTAAGTGAGCCTTTTGTCTGTGTTTCGTCCTCTTTGCCAACTCAATGAGTCCCAAAAAGACAACAGAACAGCGTGGAAAAACGGATGTAATCGCTGTGGAGGTAAAAAATAAACTACTTGCGAGGAGCATGTATATGCCGCTCACAGGTGTGGAATAATCAACAGAGCAGGCAAGTTTTAATTGTGATGAGACCAAACTTTGCTGGAAAATGACGCCAGAACAGACTTATTTCAAAGGGAGGAAAATACACTACTTTGCTGATCTTCATGTGGGTGGATTTTACTTTTTTTAAATGTTCATTATTGTAGTAACTCAGGTTGTACGGTATAACTGTATTCGTATAGTACCGCGATACTCATATATCATATTCGGTACTATACCACCTCTAAAATGTACCCGCCGTCGTCACGTCCTGACATTGTTGGTTTTACGAGTACTTACAAACAGACACTGTGTAGACAGAAAAGGGAGAACGGACGCATTTTGGCTTAAAAACTAACAATAAAGCTGAAGTTCCATCCACCCATCCATCATCTTCCGCTCATCCGAGGTCGGGTCGCGGGGGCAGCAGCCTAAGCAGGAAAGCCCAGACTTCACTCTCTCCAGCCACTTCGTCTAACTCTTCCCGGGGGATCCCGAGGCGTTCCCAGGCCAGCCGGGAGACATAGTCTTCCCAACGTGTCCTGGGTCTTCCCCGTGGCCTCCTACCAGCTGGACGTGCCCTAAACACCTCCCTAGGGAGGCGTTCGGGTGGCATCATGACCAGATGCCCGAACCACCTCATCTGGCTCCTCTCGATGTGGAGGAGCAGCGGCTTTACTTTGAGCTCCTCCCGGATGGCAGAGCTTCTCACCCTATCTCTAAGGGAGAGCCCCGCCACACGGCGGAGAAAACTCATTTCGGCCGCTTGTACCCGTGATCTTATCCTTTCGGTCATGACCCAAAGCTCATGACCATAGGTGAGGATGGGAACGTAGATCGACCGGTAAATTGAGAGCTTTGCCTTTCGGCTCAGCTCCTTCTTCACCACAACGGATCGATACGTCCGCATTACTGAAGACGCCGCACCGATCCGCCTGTCGATCTCACGATCCACTCTTCCCCCACTCGTGAACAAGACTCCTAGGTACTTGAACTCCTCCACTTGGGGCAGGGTCTCCTACCCAAACCGGAGATGGCACTCCACCCTTTTCCGGGCGAGAACCATGGACTCGGACTTGGAGGTGCTGATTCTCATTCCGGTCGCTTCACACTCGGCTGCGAACCGATCCAGTGAGAGCTGAAGATCCCGGCCAGATGAAGCCATCAGGACTACATCATCTGCAAAAAGCAGAGACCTAATCCCGTGGCCACCAAACCGGATCCCCTCAACGCCTTGGCTGCGCCTAGAAATTCTGTCCATAAAAGTGATGAACAGAATCAGTGACAAAGGACAGCCTTGGCGGAGTCCAACCATCACTGGAAACGTGTCCGACTTACTGCCAGCAATGCGGACCAATGCTGAAGTTATGACACTGAAACGCCCTCAGGAAGAGGTGCTTTAAGACATGGCTAGCTAGCTATCAGTTAAAGTTCAGCCGCAGTCGGCAGTGTTTGAGCTACTTCTACATAACTAATCCTCGTCTCCGTGGCGACGATTAAAGTATATTTTTTACAAGTCTCATCCCTGAAGGATGAGGAATAGCTAAACATGATTCACTACACACAGTAGCTCGCAGGCGTCAATCATGAATGTAAACAAACGCCATGGGTGGATCATCACCGAACATCCACTGTAATGATACCTCCGGAAATGCGTCCCTGGACAAATGAGGACTTTGAATATGAACAATGTATCGGATTGATACCTAAATTTGTGGTATCATCCAAAGATAATGTAAAGATTCCAAACAACAGACGAATAAGTGATTAATACATTTAAAAAGAAGTGTAGATAGAACATGTTAAAAGAGAAAGTAAGCAGATATTAAGAGTATATTAAAACCTACTCAGTGGCCTAGTGGTTAGAGTGTCGGCCCTGAGATCGGTAGGTCGTGAGTTCAAATCCCGGTCGAGTCATACCAAAGACTATAAAAATGGCACCCGTTACCTCCCTGCTTGGCACTCAGCATCAAGGGTTGAAATTGGGGGTTAAATCACCATAAAATAATTCCCGGGCGCGGCACCGCCGCTGCCCACTGCTCCCCTCACCTCCCAGGGGATGATCAAGGGTGAGGGGTCAAATGCAGAGAATAATTTCGCCACATCTAGTGTGTGTGTGACAATCATTGGTACTTTAACTTTTAACTTTAAATTAACAAGGAGATTAATAATTCATTTTCTACCACTTGGGCAAAATTCCCTTTTAAAGTGTGAACTAAGTTTTGTCAGAACCTGCGATGTCACAATAGTCACGTTTGAAACGTCACCACTTCTCCATCTTGCGATTTAGCATCCATGAATAACGTGATTAAAAAAGATCCTCTCTGACAATGATGATTAAATCCAAGCCTGTGCAAACAATTTGGGCGTCCATGTTGCATTACTCTGTGATCCCTCCTAATTACATTCCCCCGCACACGCACTAACATTTAAAACAATATATTTGATCATTAAGGCTTCTTCTTTTTGTTATTATTCTTTTTTTTTATATATATATATATATATATATATATATATATATATATATATATATATATATATACATATCATGCATGCATGCGGATGAATAATCACTGCGCTGATCTCATTTAAGTTTGGAATATTCTATTAAAGAATCTTCCGGCCCGAGGGCTCCACCTCATTGCAATAAAAAGCCATCTTAATTACTTGAAAAAAGATTTAATCACATTTGTTCATCGTGCCATGCTGTGAGAAAAATACTAAACCTGTGGCGGACAGGACTCAGGAAGTTATTCGCGATGCTCGGTTTTTGGCGGCGGGGCCCAGACCTCATCTACCCTTTGTGGCGCCTCCTTTTGGTTGTGCTTTGTAAGACATGCTTTTAAGCCTGGAACAAAAAGTCAATGACTTGTGTGCAATTAGTTCAAACATGTCTGCTTGTGTTGGCCCTGTGATGAGGTGGCGACTTGTCCAGGGTGTACCCCGCCTTCCGCCCAAATGCAGCTGAGATAGGCTCCAGTGCCCCCCCGCGACCCTGAAAGGGGACAAGCGGTAGAAAATGGATGGATGGATGCATACATAGACATGGTTCGCACATTTGGCCTGAGCTAAAAGTCAGTCAATCAAGAAGTTCGGGAATAGAGGGTTTCATAAATCCTGGTTCCACTGTACAACATTGTTGGGGTTTATGAAGATGTATTTTATTTTATTTTTTTGATGGAATAGGTGAATCCCCATTACCCGCAATATTAGTAATTTTGTGCAAACCGTATTTTCTTTTACCATTTTGAATGTACACCAAAGGTAAAGACATTCTTAGGCCCCTTTTTTTTTAAACCAAAAGTTCTGAATCTTTAAGTCCTGCGACTTATACTATATATATGTTTTTTTCCTTTATTATGCATTTTCGGCCGGTGCAACGTATACTCCGGAACGACTTACAATCCGAAAAATATGGTAGCTTAATGAACATTACTGCCCCCTGCAGGACCGGAGTGAAGCTTCCTGCAAATCCACTGAATCACAAAAAGTTCTTGGGTTGTTTCCGAAAATGTCTTGTCTCAAATTTCATGCAAATGGCCTGACATTTCCGTGTTAGCATGGTTTTTTGAAAATGTCCGCGTGCTGGC
This sequence comes from Nerophis ophidion, assembly GCF_033978795.1. Lineage (NCBI taxonomy): Eukaryota > Metazoa > Chordata > Actinopteri > Syngnathiformes > Syngnathidae > Nerophis > Nerophis ophidion. Next base: position 16,103,405 of record NC_084625.1, read on the forward strand.
AGAGCCCGACTCTTCTGCAGCCGTTATTCCCTCCGTGCCAAGGACTTCAATCAAACATCCATCCAGTGATTTTTATAGCGTGTAGTGGCGCTGCTCTGCACTCCAGCATCTGTGCCAGCGGTACATTAATGCAGGGCGCCATTATAAAAGGCCGACAATCAAAGCCATCATCGTGTTGTCGAGCCAGCAGCAGACCTCCATCCCTCCATCCCTCCGTCCGTCCATCTATTCATCTACCCATTCATCTTTAGAAGGCAGCATGCCAGGACATGCTTGCTTAGAAACAAAAAGACATGAATCATTGATGGTATTTTCACAGTGAGACATCACTCGCCTGCTACTATCTTTGATGCAGCACACGCAGTCACCAGACACTCAACTATGGAATATCTTGATTGGCAATAATGCTAATACAGGTATGCAGTATTGTACGATACGGGGCGCAAACAAGGCTGGGACAGCTACAAGTGTGTTTTAGTAGACCACCACCGTGCATCCGACTGGACACCCTTCAGTTGTTTATGAGGTTATGTGAGCGTGCACAATAAAACAAGAGGCTGGAGCAAATACTGAAGAAGACTACGTACGCTTCTCGAAGTCACATGGAAACTGTGCCATAAATACAAAGCTGTATGTGTAGGTATCAGCATATATACAGAATACCTATGCATAACCACTAAAACACAGATAAATACTTCAATCGCAAACAAAAGGGACAGGCGGTAGAAAATGGATGGATGGATAGGGCGCACCGGATTCAATCAATCAATCAATGTTTATTTATATAGCCCCAAATCACAAATGTCTCAAAGGACTGCACAAATCATTACGACTACAACATCCTCGGAAGAACCCACAAAAGGGCAAGGAAAACTCACACCCAGTGGGCAGGGAGAATTCACATCCAGTGGTACGCCAGTGACAATGCTGACTATGAGAAATCTTGGAGAGGACCTTAGATGTGGGCAACCCCCCCCCTCTAGGGGACCGAAAGCAATGGATATCGAGCGGGTCTAACATGATGCTGTGAAAGTTCAATCCATAGTGGCTCCAACACAGCCGCGAGAGTTCAGTTCAAAGCGGATCCAAGACGGGAGCGAGAGTCCCGACCACAGGAGACCATCTCAAGCGGAGGCGGATCAGCAGCGTAGAGATTTCCCCAATCGATAAAGATTATAAGGCGCACTGTCGACGAAGGGTCTATTTTTGATTTGTTTTCATATATAAGGCGCACCAGATTATAGGACACATTTTTTCCCCCCTTTATTCAGTTTAAGTACAAATTTAGTACAATTACCATAATTTCCGGACCATAGGGCGCACCGGATTATAAGGCGCACCGTCGACGAAGGGTCTATTTTTGATTTGTTTTCATATATAAGGCGCACCAGATTATAAAACGCATTTTTTCCCCCTTTATTCAGTTTAAGTACAAATTTAGTACAATTACCATGATTTCCGGACCATAGGGTGCACCGGATTATAAGGCGCACTGTCGACGAAGGGTCTATTTTTGATTTGTTTTCATATCTAAGGTGCACCAGATTATAAAACGCATTTTTTCCCCCTTTATTCAGTTTAAGTACAAATTTAGTACAATTACCATAATTTCCGGACCATAGGGCGCACCGGATTATAAGGCGCACTGCCGATGAATGGTCTATTTTTGATCTTTTTTCATATATTAGGCGCACCAGACTATAAGGAGTCATGTCATTTATTTTAAATGAAAACATGTGATCAAATCCACTTTAATTATATAGCACATTTAAACGACAAGAACGTTTCCAAAGTGCTGCACAGCCATGTTAAAAACAATATTAAAAAACAATATTATGCCCCACCAATGACTGAAAAAAAATAAATAAATAAATAAATACAAAACCAATATAAAAACCAATATAAAAACCAATATAAAAATGATGGTGGTTCTTGCCATAGATTGCATAGATGAAATTTTACAGATCATCTTCAAGCCGCTTTTTAACAGTCGCTTCCGGATGTGCCCTTTTGTGGGCAGTCTTATTTACGAGACTCACATTCAGCAGCGTCTTCTCCCCGTCATCTTTGTTGTAGCGGTGTAGTGTGCATGGACGGGAGTGGAAGAAGTGTCAAAAGATGGAGCTAACTTTTTTAATGACATTTAAACTTTACTTAAATCATTAACGAAGCAGCGTTTCCTCATCCGGAAACAACACCGGAAATGTGTCCCGTGAAAAACTGTCCGACCGGAACTCTATTAACTAACAGTCCTCGGCTGAATAATGTAAACTCATGACACCAGTATGTTTTAGCGCTTTCATGGCAAGTCTACTGACAGATAAAAGTAAGAACTTTATACTACTTTATATTAGAAATGGCACTAGTACATTTATTACTAAAACATTTTGATATATATATTTTAGCACCGTGTGTAATGTTCTATACCAGGGGTGCCCACACTTTTTCTGCAGGCGAGCTACTTTTCAATTGACCAACTCGAGGGGATCTACCTCATTTATATATATCATTTATATTTATTTATTTATGAAAGAGACATTTTTGTAAACAAGTTAAATGTGTTTAATGATAATACAAGCATGTGTAACACATATAGATGTCTTTCTTTCACAAAGACAAGAATATAAGTTGGTGTATTACCTGATTCTGATGACTTGCATTGATTGGAATCAGACAGTAATGATGATAACGCCCACATTTTCAAATGGAGGAGAAAAAAAGTTGTCCTTTCTGTAAAATACCACATGAAAGTGGTTGGTTTTTGGCATCTAATTCGTCCAGCTTCCATACACTTTACAAGAAAAACATTGGCGGCAAATTCCGTAGCTTGTTTGATTGACATTCACGGCACCCGAGGGTCTTGTGAGATGACGATGGCTGCTGCCAGTTCATTATTAAGAAAAAATGACGGAGAGGAAGGCGAGAAACACTTTTTATTTCAACAGACTTTCGCGCCGTCCCTTCCGTCAAAACTCTAAAGGCCGACTGCACATTTCCTATCTTCACAATAAAAGCCCTGCTTCATGCTGCCTGCGCTAACAAAATAAGAGTCTCGGAAAGCTGGTGTGCACAAGTGATGTGCATGCCAGCTTTCTGAGGGATCGCTTGTGCACGCCAGTTTTCCGAGACTCTGTATTTAGTTAGCGCAGGCAGCATGAAGCAGGGCTTTTATTGTGAAGATAGGAAATGTGCAGTCGGCCTTTAGAGTTTTGACGGAAGGTACGGCGCGAGAGTCTGTTGAAATAAAAAGTGTTTCTCGCCTTCCTCTCGGTCATTTTTTCATAATAATGATCTTGCAGCAGCCAGCGTCATCTCACAAGACCCTCCGGTACCGTGAATGTCATTTAAGTGACGTCTTGGTGAAGATTGATGATCACAAATTTTTAGGTCTATTTCTTTTAAAAGCCTGGCTGGAGATCGACTGACACACCTCCTGCGGTCGACTGGTAGCTCGCGATCGACGTAATGGGCACCCCTGTTCTATACTTTCAACTGAACATTTAAAATGTTGGTGTTGTTTACTTCAGACTTATCCCTTATGTTTGGCTGCCATCTACTGGTCACACGTATCATTACACCACGTACCAAATTAAATAGTGTAGCGTCCCAGAAGTGCTGCTAATGCAGGTAATTCTGAGTATTTGTTCTGTTGTGTTTATGTTGTGTTGCGGTGCAGATATTCTCCCGGAATGTGTTTGTCATTGTTTTTTAGTGTGATTTTAAAATTTGTCACGTTTATGACAGTGTTGGCGTTGTTGATACGGCCACTCTTAATGGGACGTCTATGGCTGTTGACTAAGAATGCCCTTCATTCACTTGTACGAGGGGTGTTCAAAATCGACACGATGACTAAAATTGGCTATGATCACAGCTTGTCTACAAAGTCGTTATGGTTGGTAAGCGTAACCAACCATAATCGTTAAAGAAAAAGAACAAGCTTATCGACGACGGTCTCGACACGGACTACAAAGGCGGACGAGCGCAATTTTTCAGGATTTATGCAGATCCCAAATACAGATCAGCAGGTACCAGAAAGTAAGAAAAGTTGATTTTGCATAATATTGGGAAACAAAACGCCAGATAATATGTTTTACCTTATACACACGCCATAATAATACTATGTTGAAGCACAGTACAATCCATCAAGCCAGAATTATTCCATACATTAGGCGCACCGGGTTATAAGGCGCACTGTTGAGTTTTGAGGGAAAAAAAGGATTTTAAGTGCGCCTTAAAGTCCGGAATATATGGTACATCCGACATGTTTCACACCTACCATTGTTTTCTGTTAAGACTACATTTACTTCCATACTACAAAATAATAATTAGGGTCCGCCCTGCCAGCAAAGGACATCCATGTCCTTTGCTAAGGCAAGGACCCTATTGAAACTGTAACGTTTATTATTATTATTATTAGGGTCCGCACTGCCAGCAAAGGACTCTGTCCTTTGCCATGGCAAGGACCCTATTGAATCTGCTTTGTTTTATTATTATTATTATTATTCCGCAGCTTCGAACCCTAATTTGACCCACTGACCATGCTCCAAAACTCACCAAATTTGGCACACACATCGGTAAGGCTTGGCAAAAACACATATTAAGCAACCAAACCCCAAAAATGAAAAATGCGCGCTAGCGCCCCCTACGAAAAAAAAAAAACAGACTGCTTGTAACTTCCGTTAGGAATGTCGTAAAGACATGGAACAAAAACCTCTATGTAGGTCTGACTTAGACCTAGATTCCCCATTAGAAATGCCTATACCTAAAATCAACAGAAATTTTGCAAAAACCCATTCAAAGCAAAATTTTCGCTAAAAAATGCTATTTTGGGCTCTTTGAGCTGTAATTTGACCCCCTTAACATGCTTCAAAACTCACCAAACTTGGCAGACACATCAGGACTGGCAGAAATTGCGATCTAATAAAAAAAAAAAAAAAAAAATCTCAAAATTGTGCTTTAGCGCAATTTTTCAATAAAACACAGAAAAAACTGCTTCCAGGAAGAAACCACAGACAAAACTGCTTGTAACTTCGGGTAGGAATGCCGGAAGGACATGAAACAAAAACTTCTATGTAGGTCTCACTTAGACCTACATTTTAATAATTGACAGCTAACAGAAAAAATCAACAGGAAGTTGACAATTACCCCTTCAAAATAAAAGTTTTTGTAAAAACCCGTCACCTTTTTCAAATCGATACTCCTCCCAGTGCGTTTGTCGTTTCGGCTTCAAACTCGCACAGGAGAGAGTTTGAACCCTTCTGATTAAAAGTATAGATCAAAGTTGTGATAAGTTTTAAGGTTTTGATTTTACGCGCCTTCAAAGATCCCCTGCGCAAAGTTTCCTAAAAAATTTCATTTTTGCCTCTTTGAGTTGTAATTTGACCCCCTTAAAATGCTTCAAAACTCACCAAACTTGGCACACACATCAGGACTGGCAACAATTGCGAGCTGATAAAAAAACCAAACCCCAAAACTAAAAATTGTGCTCTAGCGCCCCCTAGGAATACAACACAGACAAACTACTCCTAGGAAGAAAACAAAGACAAAACTGCTTGTACCTTCCGGTAGGAATGTCGTAGAGACATGAAACAAAAACCACTATGTAGGTCTGACTTAGACCTACATTTGAATAATTAACATACTTTGGCAAAAATCAACAGGGAGCTTGATATTTTCACTTCAATACAACAACTGCATTACTTTCACAATGCATTAAATAGTGTCACCAAGGCTTCTCCTGCCGTGGGGCTCGGGGACAGCAACCCAAGGCGCGCTCGCACCTTCGCACCCTAATTTGACCCCCTTAACTTGCTTCAAAACTCACCAAAATTGACACACACATCGGTATGGAGCGGCAGACCAACTTATTAAGCAATCAAACCCCAAAAATTAAAATTGCAAGCTAGCGCCCCCTAGGAAGAGACAAAAAACAGACTGCATGTAACTTCCGTTAGGAATGTCGTAGAGACATGAAACAAAAACCTCTGTGTAGGTCTGACTTAGACCTACATTTCCAATAAACACTTCTATACCTAAAATCAACAGGAAGTTGGCAAAAACCCCTTCAAAACAAATTTTTTGCAAAAAATGCCTTTTTTGCCTCTTTGAACTGAAATTTGACCCCCTTAAAATGCTTCAAAGTGCAAGTTAAAGCTATACAATGCCAAGCGAAAGCCATTTATCAACAACATCCAGAAACGCAAATCTATAATTTGACCCCCTTAACATGCTTCAAAACTCACCAAATTTTACACACACATCAGGACTGGTGAAAATTGCCATCCAATAAAAAAACAAATCCCAAAAATGAAAATTGTGCTCTAGCTCCCCCTAGGAAAAAAAAATTACAAAACTGCTTGTAAATTCTGTTAGGAATGTCGTAGAGTGATGAAATAAAAACTTCTATGTAGGTCTGACTAAGATCGGGACTCGGGACACGGCGGCGGCGGCGGCGGCCAACGGCGGACCCGACCAACGCTGCTTGCAGCTTTAATTAGGGTCCGCCCTGCAATGGCAAAGGACATCCATGTCCTTTGCCATGCAAGGACCCTATTGAATCTGTAACGTTTCTTATTAGGGTCCGCCCTGCCAGCAAAGGACTCCATGTCCTTTGCCATGGCAAGGACCCTATTGAATCTGTAGCGTTTTATTATTATTATTGTTTATTCCGCTCCTTCGCACCCTAATTTGACCCCCTGAACATGCTTCAAAACTCACCAAATTTGACACACACGTTGGTACGGTGGGCCTTCCAACTTATTAAGCAACCAAACCCCAAAAATAAAAATTGCGCGCTAGCGCCCCCTAGGAAGAAAAAAAAAACAGACAGCTTGTAACTTCCGCTAGCAATGTCGTAGAGACATGAAACAAAAACCTCTATGTAGGGCTGACTTAGACCTAGATTTCATAATTGTACCTTCTGGGGCAAAAATCAACAAAAATTTTGCAAAAACCCATTCAAAGCAAATTTTTCGCAAAAAAATGCTATTTTTGCCTCTTTGAGCTGTAATTTGACCCCCTTAAAATGCTTCAAAACTCACCAAACTTGGCACACACATCTGGACTGGCAGAAATTGCGTTCTAATGAAAAAAAAAAAAAAAAAAATCAAAAAATGCGCTCTAGCGCAATTTTTTAATAAAACACAGAAAAAACTGCTCCGAGGAAGAATACACAAACAAAATTGCTTGTAACTTCCAGTAGGAATGCCGGAAAGACATGAAACAAAAACTTCTATGAAGGTCTCACTTAGACCTACATTTTAATAATTGACAGCCTGCAGAAAAAATCAACAGGAAGTTGTCAATTACCCCTTCAAAATAAAAGTTTTGTGGAAACCCGTCACCTTTCTTCAAAAGTTATCTCCTCTGAGCGCGTTTGTCGTTTCGGCTTCAAACTCGCACAGGAGAGAGTTTGAACCCTTCTGATTAAAAGTATAGATCAAAATTTTGATAAGTTTTAAGGTTTTGATTTTACGCGCCTTCAAAGATCCCCTGCGCAAATTTTCCTAAAAAAGATAATTTTTACCTCTTTGAGCTGTAATTTGACCCCCTTAAAATGCTTCAAAACTCACCAAACTTGGCACACACATCAGGACTGGCAACAATTGCGAGCTAATGAAAAAACCAAACCCCAAAACTCAAAATTGTGCTCTAGCGCCCCCTAGGAATACAACACAGACAAACTACTCCTAGGAAGAAAACAAAGACAAAACTGCGTGTAACTTCCGGTAGGAATGTCAGAGAGACATGAAACAAAAACCACTATGTAGGTCTGACTTAGACCTACATTTGAATAATTAACATACTTTGGCCAAAATCAACAGGAAGCTTGATATTTTCACTTCAATACAACAACTGCATTACTTTCACAATGCATTAAATAGTGGCAGCAAAGCTTCTCCTGCCGTGGGGCTCGGGGACAGCAACCCAAGGCGCGCTCGCACCTTCGCACCCTAATTTGACCCCCTTAACATGCTTCAAAACTCACCAAATTTGACACACACATCGGTATGGAGCGGCAGACCAACTTATTAAGCAACCAAACCCCAAAAATGAAAATTGCGCGCTAGCGCCCCCTAGGAAGAGACAAAAAACAGACTGCGTGTAACTTCCGTTAGGAATGTCGTAGAGACATGAAACAAAAACCTCTATGTAGGTCTGACTTAGACCTACATTTCCAATGAAATACTTCTATACCGAAAATCAACAGGAAGTTGGCAAAAACCCCTTCAAAACTAAATTTGTGCAAAAAATGCCTTTTTTGCCTCTTTGAACTGATATTTGACCCCCTTAAAATGCTTCAAAGTGCAAGTTAAAGCTATACTATGCCAAGCGAAAGCCATTTGTCAACAACATCCAGAAACACCAATCTGTAATTTGACCCCCTTAACATGCTTCAAAACTCCCCAAATTTGACAAACAGGTCGGTATGGAGCGGCAGACCAACTTATTAAGCAACCAAACCCCAAAAATGAAAATTGCCCGCTAGCGCTCCCTTGGAAGAGACAAAAAACAGACTGCTTGTAACTTCCGTTAGGAATGTCGTAGAGACATGAAACAAAAACCTCTGTGTAGGTCTGACTTAGACCTACATTTCCAATAAACACTTCTGTACCTAAAATCAACAGGAAGTTGGCAAAACCCCTTCAAAACAAAATTTTTGCAAAAAATGCCTTTTTTGCCTCTTTGAACTGAAATTTGACCCCCTTAAAATGCTTCAAAGTGCAAGTTAAAGCTATACAATGCCAAGCGAAAGCCATTTATCAACAACATCCAGAAACGCAAATCTATAATTTGACCCCCTTAACATGCTTCAAAACTCACCAAATTTTACACACACATCAGGACTGGTGAAAATTGCCATCCAATAAAAAAACCAAACCCCAAAAATGAAAATTGTGCTCTAGCGCCCCCTAGGAAAATAAACTGATAAAACTGCTTGTAAATTCTGTTAGGAATGTCGTAGAGTGATGAAACAAAAACTTTTATGGAGGTCTGACTAAGATCGGGACTCGGGACACGGCGGCGGCGGCGGCGGACCCGACCAACGCTGCTTGCAGCTTTAATTATTATTATTCTTTATTATACCGCACCGTCGCACCCCAATTTCACCTCCTCAACATGCTCCAAAACTCACCAAATTTGACACACACATCGGTGCGGTGGACCTTCCCAACCTATTAAGCAACCAAACCCCAAAAATGAAAATTGCGCGCTAGCGCCCCCTAGGAAGAGAAAAAAAACGGACTGCTTGTAACTTCCGTTAGGAATGTCGTAGAGACATGAAACAAAAACCTCTACGTAGGTCTGACTTAGATCTACATTTCCAATCAGAAATGCCTATACCTAAAATCAACAGAAATTTAGCAAAAACTCATTCAAAGCAAAATTTTCGCAAAAAATGCTATTTTTGCCTCTTTGAGCTGCAATTTGACCCCCTTAACATGCTTCAAAACTCACCAAACTTGGCACACACATCAGGACTGGCAGAATTTTTGATCTAATGAAAAAAGCAAACCCGAAAATTAAAAAATGTGCTCTAGGGCAATTTTTGAATAAAACACAGAAAAAACTGCTCCTAGGAAGAGAAAATGGACAAAACTGCTTGTAACTTCCAGTAAGAATGTCGGACAGACATGAAACAAAAACCTCTATGTAGGTCTCACTTAGACCTACAATTTGATATTTGAAATCCTGCAGAAAAATCAACAGGAAGTAAAAAATTACCCCTTCAAAATAAAAGTTTTGTAAAAACCCGTCACCTTTTTCAAATAAAAACTCCTCCCAGTGCGTTTGTCGTTTCGGCTTCAAACTCGCACAGGAGAGAGTTTGAACCCTTCTGATTAAAAGTATAGATCAAAGTTTTGATAACTTTTCAGGTTTTGATTTTACGCGCCTTCAAAGAACCCCTGCGCAAATTTTTGTAAAAAATGTCATTTTTGCCTCTTTGAGCTGTAATTTGACCCCCTTAAAATGCTTCAAAACTCACCAAACTAGGTACACACATCAGGACTGGCAGAAATTGCGAGCTAATAAAAAAACCAAACCCCAAAACTCAAAATTGTGCTCTAGCGCCCCCTAGGAATACAACACAGACAAACTGCTCCTAGGAAGAAACACAGACAAAACTGCTTGTAACTTCCGGTAGGAATGTCGTAGAGACATGAAACAAAAACCACTATGTAGGTCTGACTTAAACCTACATTCGAATAATTAACATACTTTGGCAAAAATTAACAGGAAGCTTGATATTTTCACTTCAATACAACAACTGCATTACTTTCACAATGCATTAAATAGTGTCACCAAGGCTTCTCCTGCCGTGGGGCTCGGGGTCAGCAACCCAAGGCGCGCTCGCACTTTCGCACCCTAATTTGACCCCCTTAACATGCTTCAAAACTCACCAAAATTGATACACACATCGGTATGGAGCGGCAGACCAACTTATTAAGCAACCAAATACCAAAAATGAAAATTGCGCGCTAGCGCCACCTAGGAAGAGACAAAAAACAGACTGCTTGTAACTTCCGTTAGGAATGTCGTAGGGCCATGAAACAAAAACCTCTATGTAGGTCTGACTTAGACCTACATTTCCGTTAAACACTTCTATACCTAAAATCAACAGGAAGTTGGCAAAAACCCCTTCAAAACAAATTTTTGGCAAAAAATGCCTTTTTTGCCTCTTTGAACTGATATTTGACCCCCTTAAAATGCTTCAAAGTGCAAGTTAAAGCTATACTATGCCAAGTGAAAGCCATTTATCAACAACATCCAGAAACGCAGATCTGTAATTTGACCCCCTTAACATGCTTCAAAACTCACCAAATTTTACACACACATCAGGACTGGTGAAAATTGCCATCCAATAAAAAAAGCAAACCCCAAAAATGAAAATTGTGCTCTAGCGCCCCCTAGGAAAATAAACTGATAAAACTGCTTGTAAATTCTGTTAGGAATGTCGTAGAGTGATGAAACAAAAACTTCTATGGAGGTCTGACTAAGATCGGGACTCGGGACACGGCGGCGGCGGCCAACGGCGGACCCGACCAACGCTGCTTGCAGCTTTAATTATTATTATTCTTTATTATACCGCACCGTCGCACCCCAATTTCACCCCCTCAACAAGCTCCAAAACTCACCAAATTTGACACACACATCGGTGCGGTGGACCTTCCCAACCTATTAAGCAACCAAACCCCAAAAATGAAAATTGCGCGCTAGCGCCCCCTAGGAAGAGAAAAAAAACAGACTGCCTGTAACTTCCGTTAGGAATGTCGTAGAGACATGAAACAAAAACCTCTATGTAGGTCTGACTTAGATCTACATTTCCAATTAGAAATGCCTATACCTAAAATCAACAGAAATTTAGCAAAAACTCATTCAAAGCAAAATTTTCGCAAAAAATGCTATTTTTGCCTCTTTGAGCTGTAATTTGACCCCCTTAAAATGCTTCAAAACTCACCAAACTTGGCACACACATCAGTACTGGCAAAAATTTTGATCTAATGAAAAAACCAAACCCGAAAATTAAAAAATGCGCTCTAGGGCAATTTTTGAATAAAACACAGAAAAAACTGCTCCTAGGAAGAGAAAATAGACAAAACTGCTTGTAACTTCCAGTAGGAATGTCGGACAGACATGAAACAAAAACCTCTATGTAGGTCTCACTTAGACCTACAATTTGATATTTGAAATCCTGCAGAAAAATCAACAGGAAGTTAAAAATTACCCCTTCAAAATAAAAGTTTTGTAAAAACCCGTCACCTTTTTCAAATAAAAACTCCTCCCAGTGCGTTTGTCGTTTCGGCTTCAAACTCGCACAGGAGAGAGTTTGAACCCTTCTGATTAAAAGTATAGATCAAAATTTTGATAACTTTTCAGGTTTTGATTTTACGCGCCTTCAAAGAACCCCTGCGCAAATTTTCGTAAAAAAATTCGTTTTTGCCTCTTTGAGCTGTAATTTGACCCCCTTAAAATGCTTCAAAACTCACCAAACTTGGCACACACATCAGGACTGGCAACAATTGCGAGCTAATAAAAAAACCAAACCCCAAAACTCAAAATTGTGCTCTAGCGCCCCCTAGGAATACAACACAGACAAACTGCTCCTAGGAAGAAACAAATACAAAACTGCTTGTAACTTCCGGTAGGAATGTTAGAGAGACATGAAACAAAAACCACTATGTAGGTCTGACTTAGACCTACATTTGAATAACTAACATACTTTGGCAAAAATCAACAGGAAGCTTGATATTTTCACTTCAATACAAAAACTGCATTACTTTCACAATGCATTAAATAGTGTCACCAAGGCTTCTCCTGCCGTGGGGCTCGGGGACAGCAACCCAAGGCGCGCTCGCACTTTCGCACCCTAATTTGACCCCCTTAACATGCTTCAAAACTCACCAAAATTGACACACACATCGGTATGGAGCGGCAGACCAACTTATTAAGCAACCAAATACCAAAAATGAAAATTGCGCGCTAGCGCCACCTAGGAAGCGACAAAAAACAGACTGCTTGTAACTTCCGTTAGGAATGTCGTAGGGACATGAAACAAAAACCTCTATGTAGGTCTGACTTAGACCTACATTTCCGTTAAACACTTCTATACCTAAAATCAACAGGAAGTTGACAAAAACCCCTTCAAAAAAATTTTTTTGCAAAAAATGACTTTTTTGTCTCTTTGAACTGATATTTGACCCCCTTAAAATGCTTCAAAGTGCAAGTTAAAGCTATACAATGCCAAGTGAAAGCCATTTATCAACAACATCCAGAAACGCAGATCTGTAATTTGACCCCCTTAACATGCTTCAAAACTCACCAAATTTTACACACACATCAGGACTGGTGAAAATTGCCATCCAATAAAAAAAGCAAACCCCAAAAATGAAAATTGTGCTCTAGCGCCCCCTAGGAAAATAAACTGATAAAACTGCTTGTAAATTCTGTTAGGAATGTCGTAGAGTGATGAAACAAAAACTTCTATGGAGGTCTGACTAAGATCGGGACTCGGGACACGGCGGCGGCGGCGGCGGCGGACCCGACCAACGCTGCTTGCAGCTTTAATTATTATTAGGGTCCGCCCTGCAATGGCAAAGGACATCCATGTCCTTTGCCATGCAAGGACCCTATTGAATCTGTAACGTTTCTTATTAGGGTCCGCCCTGCCAGCAAAGGACTCCATGTCCTTTGCCATGGCAAGGACCCTATTGTATCTGTAGCGTTTTATTCTTTCTTTATTATTAGGGTCCGCCCTGCAATGGCAAAGGACATCCATGTCCTTTGCCATGCAAGGACCCTATTGAATCTGCTGCGTTTTATTATTATTATTATTATTCTTTATTATTCCGCCGCCGTTTCCAGCTGAAATTTGACCCACTTAACATGCTTCAAAACTCACCATATTTGACACACACATCAGGATCTGCGAAAATTGCCATCTAATAAAAAAACCGAGCACTAAAAATCAAAATTGCGCGCTAGCGCCCCTAGGAAGAAACAAAAAACGGACTGCTTGTAACTTCCATTAGGAATGTCGTAGAGACTTGAAACAAAAACCTATATGTAGGTCTGACTTGGATGAACATTTCCAATAAAAATGTTCTATACCTAAAATCAACAGGAAGTTGGCAAAAACGCCTCCAAAGCAAAATTTTCGCAAAAAATGCTATTTTTGCCTCTTTGAGCTGTAATTTGACCCCCTTAAAATGCTTCAAAACTCACCAAACTTGGCACACACCTCAGGACTGGCAGAAATTGCGATCTAATGAAAATAAAAAATAATAAAACTCAAAATTGCGCTCTAGCGCAATTTTTGAATAAAACACAGAAAAAACTGCTCCTAGGAAGAGAAAACAGACAAAACTGCTTGTAACTTCCAGTAGGAATGTCGGACAGACATGAAACAAAAACTTCTAGGTAGGTCTGACTTAGACCTACATTTCGATAATTTACATCCTTCGGCTAAAATCAACAGGAAGTTAAAAATTGCCCCTTCAAAATAAAAGTTTTGTGAAAACCCGTCACCTTTTTCAAATCGACACTTCTCCCAGTGCGTTTGTCGTTTCGGCTTCAAACTCGCACAGGAGAGAGTTTGGACACTTCTGATTAAAAGTATAGATCAAAGTTTTGATTACTGCTCCGGTTTGGATTTTACGCGCCTTCAAAAAACCCCTGTGCAAATTTTCCTAAAAAATGTATTTTTTGCCTCTTTGAGCTATAATTTGACCCCCTTAAAATGCGTCAGAGTGCAAGTTAAAGCTCTGTTATGCAGACCGAAAGCCATTTATCAACAACATCCAGAATCCCTGATCTGTAATTTCACCCCCTTAACATAATTCAAAACTCACCAAATTTTACACACACATCAGGACTGCCCGAAAATTGACATCTAATAAAAAAGCAAACCCCAAAAGTCAAAATTGCGCTCCAGCGCCCCCTAGGAAAAAACCCAGAAAAAACTGCTTGTAACTTCCGTTAGGAATGTCGTAGAGACATGAAACAAAAACCTCTATGTAGGTCTGACTTAGACCTACATTTCATAAAATACTTCTATACCTAAAATCAACAGGAAGTTGGCAAAAACCCCTTCAAAACAAAATATTTGCAAAAAATGCATTTTTTGCCTCTTTGAACTGATATTTGGCCCCCTTAAAATGCTTCAAAGTGCAAGTTAAAGCTATACTATGCCAAGCGAAAACCATTTACCAACAACATCCAGAAACGCCAATCTGTAATTTGACCCCCTTAACATGCTTCAAAACTCCCCAAATTTGACACACACGTCGGTATGGAGCGGCAGACCAACTTATTAAGCAACCAAACCCCAAAAATGAAAATTGCGCGCTAGCGCCCCCTAGGAAGGGACAAAAAACAGACTGCTTGTAACTTCCGTTAGGAATGTCGTAGAGACATGAAACAAAAACCTCTATGTAGGTCTGACTTAGACCTACATTTTATAAAATACTTCTATACCTATAATCAACAGGAAGTTGACAAAAACCCCTTCAAAACAACATTTTTGCAAAAAATGCCTTTTTTTGCCTCTTTGAACTGATATTTGACCCCCTTCAAATGCTTCAAAGTGCAAGTTAAAGCTATACAATGCCAAGTGAAAGCCATTTATCAACAACATCCAGAAACGCAAATCTGTAATTTGACCCCCTTAACATGCTTCAAAACTCACCAAATTTTACACACACATCAGGACTGGTGAAAATTGCCATCCAATAAAAAAACCAAACCCCAAAAATGAAAATTGTGCTCTAGCGCCCCCTAGGAAAATAAACTGATAAAACTGCTTGTAAATTCTGTTAGGAATGTCGTAGAGTGATGAAACAAAAACTTCTATGGAGGTCTGAGTAAGATCGGGACTCGGGACACGGCGGCGGCGGCCAACGGCGGACCCGACCAACGCTGCTTGCAGCTTTAATTATTATTATTATTCCGCCGCCTCTTTGAACCTTAATTTGACCCACTGACCATGCCTCAAAACTCACCAAATTTCACACACTCATCGGAACTGGCGAAAATTGCCATCTAATAAAAAAACCAAACCCCAAAAATGAAAAATGCGCGCTAGCGCCCCCTACGAAAAAAAAAACCAGACTGCTTGTAACTTCCATTAGGAATGCCGTAAAGACATGGAACGAAAACCTCTATGTAGGTCTGACTTAGACCTAGATTCCCCATCAGAAATGCCTATACCCAAAATCAACAGAAATTTTCCAAAAACTCATTCAAAGCAAAATTTTCGCAAAAAATGCTATTTTTGCCTCTTTGAGCTGCAATTTGACCCCCTTAAAATGCTTCAAAACTCACCAAACTTGGCACACACATCAGGACTGGCAGAAATTGCGATCTAATGAAAAAAAAGAATAATAAAACTCAAAATTGCGCTCTAACGCAATTTTTCAATAAAACACAGAAAAAACTGCTTCCAGGAAGAAAACACAGACAAAACTGCTTGTAACTTCCGGTAGGAATGCCGGAAAGACATGAAACAAAAACTTCTAGGTAGGTCTGACTTAGACCTACATTTCCATAATTGACATCCTTCGGCAAAAATCAACAGGAAGTTAAAAATTGCCCCTTCAAAATAAAAGTTTTGTGAAAACCCGTCACCTTTCTTCAAAAGTTATCTCCTCTGAGCCCGTTTGTCGTTTCGGCTTCAAACTCGCACAGGAGAGAGTTTGGACACTTCTGATTAAAAGTATAGATCAAAGTTTTGATAAGTTTTCAGGTTTTGATTTTACGCGCCTTCAAAAAACCCCTGCGCAACTTTTCCTAAAAAATGACGTTTTTGCCTCTTTGAGCTGTAATTTGACCCACTTAAAATGCTTGTAAGTGCTAGTTAAAGCTCTGTTAGGCAGACCGAAAGCCATTTATCAACAACATCCAGAATCGCCGATCTGTAATTTCACCCCCTTAACATGCTTCAAAACTCACCAAATTTTACACACATATCAGGACTGGCAAAAACTGCCATCTAATAAAAAACCAAACCCCAAAAATCTAAATTGCGCTTAGCGCCCCCTAGGAAAAAACCCAGACAAAACTGCATGTAACTTCTGTTAGAAATGTCGTAGAGACATGAAATAAAAACCTCTATGTTGGTTTGACTAAGATCGGGACCCGGGACACGGCGGCGGCGGCCAACGGCGGACCCGACCAACGCTGCTTGCAGCTTTAATTATTATTATTATTATTATTATTATTATTATTATTCTTCCGCAACTTCGAACCCTAATTTGACCCACTGACCATGCTCCAAAACTCACCAAATTTGGCACACACATCGGTAAGGCTTGGGGCAAAAACACATATTAAGCAACCAAACCCCAAAAATGAAAAATGCGCGCTAGCGCCCCCTACGAAAAAAAAAAACCAGACTGCTTGTAACTTCCGTTAGGAATGTCGTAAAGACATGGAACAAAAACCTCTATGTAGGTCTGACTTAGACCTAGATTCCCCATTAGAAATGCCTATACCTAAAATCAACAGAAATTTGGCAAAAACCCATTCTAAGCAAAATTTTCGCTAAAAAATGCTATTTTTGCCCCTTTGAGCTGTAATTTGCCCCCCTTAAAATGCTTCAAAACTCACCAAACTTGGCACACACATCAGGACTGGCAGAAATTGCAATCTAATGAAAAAAAAAAAACAAAAAAACTCAAAATTGCGCTTTAGCGCAATTTTTCAATAAAACACAGAAAAAACTGCTTCCAGGAAGAAAACACAGACAAAACTGCTTGTAACTTCGGGTAGGAATGCCGGAAAGACATGAAACAAAAACTTCTATGTAGGTCTCACTTAAACCTACATTTTAGTAATTGACAGCTAGCAGAAAAAATCAACAGGAAGTTGGCAATTACCCCTTCAAAATAAAAGTTTTGTGAAAACCCGTCACCTTTCTTCAAAGTTATCTCCTCTGAGCGCGTTTGTCGTTTCGGCTTCAAACTCGCACAGGAGAGAGTTTGAACCCTTCTGATTAAAAGTATAGATCAAAGTTGTGATAAGTTTTAAGGTTTTGATTTTACGCGCCTTCAAAGATCCCCTGCGCAAATTTTCCAAAAAAATATCATTTTTACCTCTTTGAGCTGTAATTTGACCCCCTTAAAATGCTTCAAAACTCACCAAAACTTGGCACACATATCAGGACTGGCAGAAATTGCGATCTAGTGGAAAAACCAAACCCCAAAACTCAAAATTGTGCTCTAGCGCCCCCTAGGAATACAACACAGACAATACCCTAATTTGACCCCCTTAACATGCTTCAAAACTCACCAAAGTTGACACACACGTCGGTACGGTGTCCTTTCCCAACATATTAAGCAACCAAACCCCAAAAATGAAATTGCAAGCTAGCGCCCCCCTAGCAAAAAACAAAAACAAACCGCTTGTAACTTCCGTTAGGAATATCGTAGAGACATGAAACAAAAACCTCTGTGTAGGTCCGACTAAGACCTACATTTCCAATAAAAAATGTTTATACCCAAAATCAACAGAAATCTTGCAAAAACTCATTCAAAGCAAAATTTTCGCAAAAAAATGCTATTTTTGCCTCTTTGAGCTGCAATTTGACCCCCTTAAAATGCTTCAAAACTCACCAAACTTGGCACACTACATCAGGACTGGCAGAAATTGCGATCTAGTGAAAAAACCAAACCTTAAAACTCAAAATTGCGCTCTATTGCAATTTTTGACAAAAACACAGAAAAACTGCTCCTAGGAAGAGGAAACGGATAAAACTGCTTGTAACTTCTGCTAGGAACGTCGGACAGACATGAAACAAAAAACTCTATGTAGGTCTCACTTACACCTACATTTTGATGATTGGCATCTTTCAGTTGAAATCAACAGGAAGTTGGCAATTACCCCTTCAAAATAAAAGTTTTGTAAAAAGCCGTCACCTTTTTCCAGACAAAACTGCTTGTAACTTCTGTTAGGAATGTCGTAGAGACATGAAACAAAGACCTCTATGTTGGTCTGACTAAGATCGGGACTCGGGACACGGCGGCGGCGGCGGCGGACCCGACCAACGCTGCTTGCAGCTTTAATTATTATTATTCCGCCGCCTCTTTGAACCCTAATTTGACCCACTGACCATGCCTCAAAACTCACCAAATTTCACACACTCATCGGAACTGGCGAAAATTGCCATCTAATAAAAAAACCAAACGCCAAAAATGAAAAATGCGCGCTAGCGCCCCCTACGAAAAAAAAAAAACAGACTGCTTGTAACTTCCATTAGGAATGTCGTAAAGACATGGAACGAAAACCTCTATGTAGGTCTGACTTAGACCTAGATTCCCCATTAGAAATGCCTATACCCAAAATCAACAGAAATTTTCCAAAAACTCATTCAAAGCAAAATTTTCGCTAAAAAATGCTATTTTTGCCTCTTTGAGCTGTAATTTGAACCCCTTAAAATGCTTCAAAACTCACCAAACTTGGCAGACACACCAGAACTGGCAGAAATTGTGATCTAATGAAAAAAAAAAATTCTAAAACTCAAAATTGCGCTCTAGCGCAATTTTTCAATAAACACAGAAAAAACTGCTTCCAGGAAGAAAACACAGACAAAATTGCTTGTAACTTCCGGTAGGAATCTCGGAAAGACATGAAACAAAAACTTCTAGGTAGGTCTGACTTAGACCTACATTTCGATAATTGACAACCTTCGGCAAAAATCAACAGGAAGTTAAAAATTGCCCCTTCAAAATAAAAGTTTTGTGAAAACCCGTCACCTTTCTTCAAAAGTTATCTCCTCTGAGCCCGTTTGTCGTTTCGGCTTCAAACTCGCACAGGGGAGACTTTGAACCCTTCTGATTAAAAGTATAGATCAAAGTTTTGATAAGTTTTCAGGTTTGATTTTACGCGCCTTCAAAAAACCCCTGCGCAACTTTTCCTAAAAAATGACGTTTTTGCCTCTTTGAGCTGTAATTTGACCCACTTAAAATGCTTCAAAGTGCTAGTTAAAGCTCTGTTATGCAGACCGAAAGCCATTTATCAACAACATCCAGAATCGCCGATCTGTAATTTCACCCCCTTAACATGCTTCAAAACTCACCAAATTTTACACACATATCAGGACTGGTTAAAACTGCCATCTAATAAAAAACCAAACCCCAAAAATCTAAATTGCGCTTAGCGCCCCCTAGGAAAAAACCCAGACAAAACTGCATGTAACTTCTGTTAGAAATGTCGTAGAGACATGAAATAAAAACCTCTATGTTGGTTTGACTAAGATCGGGACCCGGGACACCGGCGGCGGCGGCCAACGGCGGACCCGACCAACGCTGCTTGCAGCTTTAATTAGGGTCCGCCCTGCCAATGGCAAAGGACTCTGTCCTTTGCCATGGCAAGGACCCTATTGAATCTGCTGCGTTTTATTATTATTATTATTATTATTCCGCAGCTTCGAACCCTAATTTGACCCACTGACCATGCTCCAAAACTCACCAAATTTCAAACACACATCGGTAAGGCTTGGCAAAAACACATATTATGCAACCAAACCCCAAAATACAAAATTGCGCGCTAGCGCCCCCTATGAAAAAAAAAAAACATACTGATTGTAACTTCCGTTAGGAATGTCGTAGAGACATGAAACGAAAACCTCTATGTAAATCTGACTTAGACCTACATTTCATAATAGTATGTTCTGGGGCAAAAATCACCAGAAATATTGCAAAAACCCATTCAAAGCAAAATTTTCGCAAAAAAATGCTATTTTTGCCTCTTTGAGCTGTAATTTCACCCCCTTAAAATGCTTCAAAACTCACCAAACTTGGCAGACACATCAGGACTTGCAGAAATTGCAATCTAATGAAAAAAAAAAATAATAAAACTCAAAATTGCGCTCTAGCGCAATTTTTCAATAAAACACAGAAAAAACTGCTTCCAGGAAGAAACCACGGACAAAACTGCTTGTAACTTCCGGTAGGAATGCCGGAAAGACATGAAACAAAAACTTCTATGTAGGTCTCACTTAGACCTACATTTTAATAATTGACAGCTAGCAGAAAAAATAAACAGGAAGTTGGCAATTACCCCTTCAAAATAAAAGTTTTGTAAAAACCCGTCACCTTTTTCAAATCGACACTTCTCCCAGTGCGTTTGTCGTTTCGGCTTCAAACTCGCACAGGAGAGAGTTTGAACCCTTCTGATTAAAAGTATAGATCAAAGTTGTGATAAGTTTTCAGGTTTTGATTTTACGCGCCTTCAAAGAACCCCTGCGCAAATTTGCCTAAAAAATTTCATTTTTGCCTCTTTGAGCTGTAATTTGACCCCCTTAAAATGCTTCAAAACTCACCAAACTTGGCACACACATCAGGACTGGCAACAATTGCGAGTTAATGAAAAAACCAAACCCAAAAACTCAAAATTGTGCTCTAGCGCCCCCTAGGAAAACAACACAAACAATACCCTAATTTGACCCCCTTAACATGCTTCAAAACTCACCAAATTTGACACACACATCGGTATGGAGCGGCAGACCAACTTATTAGGTAACCAAACCCCAAAAATTAAAATTGCGCGCTAGCGCCCCCTAGGAAGAGACAAAAAACAGACTGCTTGTAACTTCCGTTGGGAATGTCGTAGAGACATGGAACAAAAACCTCTATGTAGATCAGACTTAGACCTACATTTCCAATGAAGCACTTCTATAGCAAAAATCAACAGGAAGTTGGCAAAAACCCCTTCAAAACAAAATTTTCGCAAAAAAGTCAATTTCTGCCTCTTTGAACTGAAGTTTGACCCCCTTAAAATGCTTCAAAACTCACCAAACTTGGCACACACATCAGGACTGGCAAACATTGCGATCTAGTGAAAAAAACAAACCTTTAAACTCAAAATTGCGCTCTATTGCAATTTTTGAATAAAACACAAAAAAACTGCTCCTAGGAAGAGGAAACAGATCAAACTGCTTGTAACTTCTGGTAGGAATGTCGGACAGACATGAAACAAAAACCTCAATGTAGGTCTCACTTGGACCTACATTTTGATAATTGGCATCTTTCAGTTAAAATCAACAGGAAGTTGGCAATTACCCCTTCAAAATAAAAGTTTTGTAAAAAGCCGTCACCTTTTTCCAGACAAAACTGCTTGTAACTTCCATTAGGAATGTCGTAGAGACATGAAACAAAAACCTCTACGTAGGTCTGACTTAGATCTACATTTCCATTAAACACTTCTATACCTAAAATCAACAGGAAGTTGACAAAAACCCCTTCAAAACAAAATATTTGCAAAAAATGCCTTTTTTGCCTCTTTGAACTGATATTTGACCCCCTTAAAATGCTTCAAAGTGCCAGTTAAAGCTATACTATGCCAAGCGAAAGCCATGTATCAACAACATCCAGAAACACCAATCTGTAATTTGACCCCCTTAACATGCTTCAAAACTCACCAAATTTTACACACACATCAGGACTGGTGAAAATTGCCATCCAATAAAAAAACAAACCCCAAAAATGAAAATTGTGCTCTAGCTCCCCCTAGGAAAAATAACTGACAAAACTGCTTGTAAATTCTGTTAGGAATGTCATAGAGTGATGAAACAAAAACTTCTATGGAGGTCTGATTAAGATCGGGACTCGGGACACGGCGGCGGCGGCGGCGGCCAACGGCGGACCCGACCAACGCTGCTTGCAGCTTTAATTATTATTATTCCGCAGCTTCGAACCCTAATTTGACCCACTGACCATGCTCCAAAACTCACCAAATTTGGCACACACATCGGTAAGGCTTGGCAAAAACACATATTAAGCAACCAAACCCCAAAATAAAAAATTGCGCGCTAGCGCCCCCTATGAAAAAAAAAAAACATACTGATTGTAACTTCCGTTAGGAATGTCGTAAAGACATGGAACGAAAACCTCTATGTAAATCTGACTTAGACCTACATTTCATAATAGTATGTTCTGGGGCAAAAATCAACAAAAATATTGCAAAAACCCATTCAAAGCAAAATTTTCGCAAAAAAATGCTATTTTTGCCTCTTTGAGCTGTAATTTGACCCCCTTAAAATGCTTCAAAACTCACCAAACTTGGCAGACACATCAGGACTTGCAGAAATTGCAATCTAATGAAAAAAAAAAATAATAAAACTCAAAATTGCGGTCTAGCGCAATTTTTCTATAAAACACAGAAAAAACTGCTTCCAGGAAGAAACCACGGACAAAACTGCTTGTAACTTCCGGTAGGAATGCCGGAAAGACATGAAACAAAAACTTCTATGTAGGTCTCACTTAGACCTACATTTTAATAATTGACAGCTAGCAGAAAAAATAAACAGGAAGTTGGCAATTACCCCTTCAAAATAAAAGTTTTGTAAAAACCCGTCACCTTTTTCAAATCGACACTTCTCCCAGTGCGTTTGTCGTTTCGGCTTCAAACTCGCACAGGAGAGAGTTTGAACCCTTCTGATTAAAAGTATAGATCAAAGTTGTGATAAGTTTTCAGGTTTTGATTTTACGCGCCTTCAAAGAACCCCTGCGCAAATTTGCCTAAAAAATTTCATTTTTGCCTCTTCGAGCTGTAATTTGACCCCCTTAAAATGCTTCAAAACTCACCAAACTTGGCACACACATCAGGACTGGCAACAATTGCGGGTTAATGAAAAAACCAAACCCAAAAACTCAAAATTGTGCTCTAGCGCCCCCTAGGAATACAACACAAACAATACCCTAATTTGACCCCCTTAACATGCTTCAAAACTCACCAAATTTGACACACACATCGGTATGGAGCGGCAGACCAACTTATTAGGTAACCAAACCCCAAAAATTAAAATTGCGCGCTAGCGCCCCCTAGGAAGAGACAAAAAACAGACTGCTTGTAACTTCCGTTGGGAATGTCGTAGAGACATGGAACAAAAACCTCTATGTAGATCAGACTTAGACTTACATTTCCAATGAAGCACTTCTATAGCAAAAATCAACAGGAAGTTGGCAAAAACCCCTTCAAAACAAAATTTTCGCAAAAAAGTCAATTTCTGCCTCTTTGAACTGAAATTTGACCCCCTTAAAATGCTTCAAAACTCACCAAACTTGGCACACACATCAGGACTGGCAAACATTGCGATCTAGTGAAAAAAACAAACCTTTAAACTCAAAATTGCGCTCTATTGCAATTTTTGAATAAAACACAGAAAAAACTGCTCCTAGGAAGAGGAAACAGATCAAACTGCTTGTAACTTCTGGTAGGAATGTCGGACAGACATGAAACAAAAACCTCAATGTAGGTCTCACTTGGACCTACATTTTGATAATTGGCATCTTTCAGTTAAAATCAACAGGAAGTTGGCAATTACCCCTTCAAAATAAAAGTTTTGTAAAAAGCCGTCACCTTTTTCCAGACAAAACTGCTTGTAACTTCCGTTAGGAATGTCGTAGGGACATGAAACAAAAACCTCTATGTAGGTCTGACTTAGACCTACATTTCCATTGAACACTTCTATACCTAAAATCAACAGGAAGTTGACAAAAACCCCTTCAAAACAAAATATTTGCAAAAAAAAACCTTTTTTGCCTCTTTGAACTGATATTTGACCCCCTTAAAATGCTTCAAAGTGCCAGTTAAAGCTATACTATGCCAAGCGAAAGCCATTTATCAACAACATCCAGAAACACCAATCTGTAATTTGACCCCCTTAACATGCTTCAAAACTCACCAAATTTTACACACACATCAGGACTGGTGAAAATTGCCATCCAATAAAAAAACAAACCCCAAAAATGAAAATTGTGCTCTAGCTCCCCCTAGGAAAAATAACTGACAAAACTGTTTGTAAATTCTGTTAGGAATGTCATAGAGTGATGAAACAAAAACTTCTATGGAGGTCTGATTAAGATCGGGACTCGGGACACGGCGGCGGCGGCGGCGGCCAACGGCGGACCCGACCAACGCTGCTTGCAGCTTTAATTATTATTATTCTTCCGCAACTTCAAACCATAATTTGACCCACTGACCATGCTCCAAAACTCACCAAATTTGGCACACACATCGGTAAGGCTTGGCAAAAACACATATTAAGCAACCAAACCCCAAAAATGAAAAATGCGCGCTAGCGCCCCCTACGAAAAAAAAAAAACAGACTGCTTGTAACTTCCGTTAGGAATGTCGTAAAGACATGGAACGAAAACCTCTATGTAGGTCTGACTCAGACCTAGATTCCCCATTAGAAATGCCTATACCTAAAATCAACAGAAATTTGGCAAAAACCCATTCAAAGCAAAATTTTCGCTAAAAAATGCTATTTTTGCCCCTTTGAGCTGTAATTTGACCCCCTTAACATGCTTCAAAACTCACCAAACTTGGAAGACACATCAGGACTGGCAGAAATTGCAATCTAATGAAAAAATAAAAAAAAAAAACTCAAAATTGCGCTTTAGCGCAATTTTTCAATAAAACACAGAAAAAACTGCTTCCAGGAAGAAAACACAGACAAAACTGCTTGTAACTTCGGGTAGGAATGCCGGAAAGACATGAAACGAAAACTTCTATGTAGGTCTCACTTAGACCTACATTTTAAAAATTGACAGCTAGCAGAAAAAATCAACAGGAAGTAGGCAATTACCCCTTCAAAATAAAAGTTTTGTGAAAACCCGTCACCTTTCTTCAAAAGTTATCTCCTCTGAGCGCGTTTGTCGTTTCGGCTTCAAACTCGCTCAGGAGAGAGTTTGGACCCTTCTGATTAAAAGTATAGATCAAAGTTGTGATAAGTTTTCAGGTTTTGATTTTACGCGCCTTCAAAGAACCCCTGCGAAAATTTTCCAAATAATTTTCCTTTTTACCTCTTTGAGCTGTAATTTGACCCCCTTAAAATGCTTCAAAACTCACCAAACTTGGCACACACATCAGGACTGGCAACAATTGCGAGCTAATGAAAAAACCAAACCCCAAAACTCAAAATTGTGCTCTAGCGCCCCCTATGAATACAACACAGACAATACCCTAATTTGACCCCCTTAACATGCTTCAAAACTCACCAAATTTGACACACACATTGGTATGGAGCGGCAGACCAACATATTAGGTAACCAAACCCCAAAAATGAAAATTGCGCGCTAGCGCCCCCTAGGAAGATACAAAAAACAGACTGCTTGTAACTTCCGTTAGGAATGTCGTAGAGACATGAAACAAAAACCTCTGTGTAGGTCTGACTTAGGCCTACATTTTGATAATTGGCATCTTTCAGTTAAAATCAACAGGAAGTTGCCAATTACCCCTTCAAAATAAAAGTTTTGTAAAAAGCCGTCTCCTTTTTCCAGACAAAACTGCTTGTAACTTCTGTTAGGAATGTCGTAGAGTGATGAAACAAAAACTTCTATGTAGGTCTGACTAAGATCGGGACTCGGGACACGGCGGCGGCGGCGGCGGCCAACGGCGGACCCGACCAACGCTGCTTGCAGCTTTAATTATTGTTATTATTAAAATAACCATTTTTTAGACCAGTTGATCTGCCCCCCTCTTCTTCATGGAGAGGTTTTTAGGTGGCCAGGGATCAGTTTCCATGGAAGAAGCGCCAGCGGTTCTAAGTCTGGACCCGGGGTGGACCACTCCTCTGTGCATCAGTTGGTGACTTGTCTACGTGCACGACCCTGCTGGCCCTCACTAAGGTCTGGACTCTCACATTATTAACCGTATCCACTTAGCATCCATTGCACCGGTCACCTGCAGGTTCCTTCCAAGGTTTCCCATTGGGTTGAGTTCTTTCTTGCCCTAATGTGGGATCAGATCCAAGGATTTGGTGTGGTTCGTGGAGCCCTTTGAGACATTTGTGATTAAGGGTTGTAAAAAATAATTGTAATTGATTATGGTTCCTCCTGCTATCATATCAGATTGATAGAAGTAGAGGCCAACACTCAAGGCTCCAGAATTGGAGTTGTAAAAAAAAGTCCTATTGGAACAGCCCGAGTATACAGTTCAGTGCATATACTTACATCATATATATCAAGGGTGAAATGTCTTGCTCAAGGACACAAAGGGCCATGACTAGAATGGCAGAGGCTGGAATCGAACCTGAAAGTTGCTGGCCCGTCTGCGCCACGACAAGTCCCAAAAATGTGAAATAAAACCGCGGAGGCATTGCGGAGATATCTATAAAACAATCTTGCCTTCCTTCATACTGCCGGAAACAAGCCGTTTGGAATTTGCCCCATCGGTTACGTCAGTGGATTTTCAAAGTCGGCCAGAGATTTACCCAAAGTGGGTGTTCGCCATTGTAGTCCGACAATGTAGTCATTAAGTTCCTTCTTTGTCTCCATCCCCTTTTTTGTGAGGCAGACTGGCTCGTACATGCACATGCATCATCTTATATCTGTCGGTAGACTGGCTACGGAAGGGCTAAAAAAACCCAAAGACGGCGGGGAGAAGACGCTGTCGAAGTGGAGGCACGTAAATAACACAGTGCATTCTGCAGAGATGGTCAGAAAGCGACTTGAAGATTGTCTGTGAAACAAAGTCTATGCAACATGTTGACCAAAGAATTGGTCAATTTGACATTTTTTAAATGTAAAAAAAATCTTTTTTTTTAAAGATATATCATTTAAAACGGGATTTTCATCTTTATTCCCTGTGGCAAACATTTGTCAGTCAGCCAAGAGTCTGCTATTAGCAGTGGTTTTAAGTCAAATCCATTATAATTGACAACAGTAGGGGGAGCCCGGAGGCTGAAAGAACAAAACAATTATTATTCCTACTGCTAATTTAATTTGTTAATTGTTTCCATGCTGGCGGGCTCATCTTGTTTCATTTCTGCTGCAGGAGAAATCAACGGTATATTAGACTCGAACAAACGCAGGATAGTAATTCCATCCCTGGCTTTTTCCAACACAACCAACTATCATTCATTTTGTATTGCATTGCAGCACAACAACAACAATTATTACTACTGGTAGTAGTAGTAGTAGTACTTCACCAGCTTGCTTTCGCTTCATATCGGAGACTTATTCCTCACAAACGGCGTCGAAAGCGAGGCTCATTCATCCCGAACTCGACCCGTAATGGAGCGGATGGTTTCACAACAAATAAAAAAAAAGCATGCCTGTGTGTGTGTGTGTGTGTGTGTGTGTGTGTGTGTGTGTGTGTGTGTGTGTGTGTGTGTGTGTGTGTGTGTACGCCTAACAAGAACAGGTTTCCCTGCTGGTTGGTTTATTCATTTGGCGGCTGTGCATTAGAGGATGCAGTCTCCGCTTTGACAAGCACGAGGTCAAGGCGAGCTTGAAGCAGCCTCGACCCCTGGAGGTCGCTCGTGTGATGTCACGCTTCAGTCGGTCCGGCGCTACGGAGCGCCAGCGGCGGGTCAGAAGGTTAAGAAGGAGAAGAAGAAAAAAAAAAAAGAAAAGAAAAAAGTATGGCGGGTGGAAGGAAGGAAATGATGGCGATGATGATGATGATGATGATGATGATGATGAGGTCAAGGGAAGAAGAGCAATCAGTGATGGACCGATGGAGAAACACGTTA
Source organism: Nerophis ophidion (assembly GCF_033978795.1). Taxonomy (NCBI): domain Eukaryota; kingdom Metazoa; phylum Chordata; class Actinopteri; order Syngnathiformes; family Syngnathidae; genus Nerophis; species Nerophis ophidion. Next base: position 16,131,381 of record NC_084625.1, read on the forward strand.
CGGTTTATTTGCCAATTATTGACTAGCACAGCCCACTTCATTAGGTACACCCACAGCCTAAATTAAGCAGAAAATGCATTAGAAAAAACAATTATGAAACAATTTTCATTCAAAAAAACTTACGAGTAAAAACTTACTTTATAATTCTCAAAAATCTATGTTAAATTGTAATTTCATTTCTTATATTTCTACAAGAATCTATTTTCAAAAATGTGTTTTTAGGCCATCTTCATGCAACCAGAAGGAGCTTTTCTAAGCTGTAACCTGTATTGAAAAATTGTCATACCAAATAATAACTTGGCAAATATGGGTTTGAATGGAGAATCGCGTTAAACCGAAAATCTGAATCGAATCCTAACCCGAGGAATCGGAATTGGATATACCGTATTTACGTACTATTAGGCGCATTTAAAATCCTTTTTTCCCCCTCAAAACTCGATAGGGAGCCAATGTAACTATTATGTTTGGTTACGCTTACCCACCTCAATGATTTTGTAGCGTTGGACGTTAGTTGAAGATGTCAAGTCAAGCTGTGATCATAGCCAATTATATTCATGTTGAATTTGAACACCCCTTGTACATGTGAATGAAGGGCATTTATAGTCAACAGCCATATGTGTCCCATTAAGAGTGGCCGTATAAACAACACCAACACAGTCATAAACATGTGCTATATTGTGAAACCACACTAAAACACAATGACAAACACTATGTCTGCTAATATCGGACTGCCAAAATTATCGCCCAATAAATGCTTTAAAATGTAATATCGGAAATTATCGGTTTTGGTTTCAAAATTATCGGTATCTGTTTCAAAGAGTAAAACTTTTTAAAACACCGCTGTGTACACGGATGTAGGGAGAAGTACAGAGTGCCAATAAACCTTAAAGGCACTAATGTTGCGTGCCAGTCCAGTTACATAATATCTACGGCTTTTCACACCAAGGCGTACTTGGTCAACAGCCATACAGGTCACACTGAGGATGGCCGTACAAAAAACTTTAAGACTGTTACAAATATGCGCCACACTGTGAGCCCACACAAAACAAGAATGACAAACACATTTCGGGAGAACATCCGCACCGTAACACAACATAAACACAACAGAACAAATACCCAGAATCCCTTGAGGCACTAACTCATCCGGGAAGCTACAATATACACCCCACGCTACCCCCTACCACCCCACCCCTCCACCTCAACCTACTCATGCTCTCTCACGGAGAGCATATTCCAAATTCCAAGCTGCTGTTTTGAGGCATGTTAAAAAAAAAATCATGCACTTTGTGACTTCAATAATAAGTATGGCAGTGCCATGTTGGCATTTTTTTCCATAACTTGAGTTGATTTATTTTGGAAAACTTTGTTACATTGTTTAATGCATCCAGCAGGGCATCACAACAAAATTAGGCAAAATAATGTGTTAATTCCATGACTGTATACTGTATATCGGTATCGGTTGATATCGGTAATTAAGAGTTGGACAATATTGGAATATCGGATATCGGCAAAAAAGCCATTATCGGACATCTCTAACAAACACATTTCGGGAGAATATTTACAACATAAACATAACAGAACACATACCCAGAATTCCCTGCAGTACTAACACTTCCGGGACGCTACACTAATTTATTTGGTAGAAGGTGTAATGATAAGTGTGACCAGTAGATGGCAGCCAAACATAAGAGTAAGTCTAAAGTAAACAACACCAACATTATACATGTCCAATTGAAAATATAGAACATTACACATGACATTCAAAAATCTATCAAATTGTTTCATTAGTAAATGTATTAGTGCCATTTCTTAAATAAAGTAGTGTGAAGTTCTTACTTATATCTGTCAGTAAACTCGCCATGAAGCGTTAAAATATATTGGTGTAGTGAGTTTACTTTATTCACCCAAGGAACTTTAGTTATTAGAGTTCCGGTCAGACGGTTTTTCACGGGACACATTTGTGGTGTTGCTTCCGAATGAAGAGATCCTGCTCCGTTATTGATTGAAGTAAAGCCTTAATGTCATTAAAACAGTTAGCTCCATCTTTTGACACTTCTTCCACTCCCGTCCTTGCACGCTACACCACTACAACAAAGATGACGGGGAGAAGACGCCGTCGAAGGTGAGCCACGTAAATAAGACCGCCCACAAAACGGCGCTTTCAGAAGCGACTGTCCGAAAGTGGCTTGAAAATTATCTGTAAAACATCACCTATGCAATCTATGCAAAGAACCACCATCACATGTATTCAGTTTAAAAAAAATAATAATAACATGACTACTTTAATGCGCCTTATAATCCGGTGCGCCTAATATATGAAAAAAGATAAAAAATAGACCATTAATCGGCAGTGCGCCTTATCATCCGGTGCGCCCTCTGGTCCGGAAAATACGGTAATTGTACTACGTTTGTACTCAAACTGATTAAAGGGGGAACAAATGTTTATGTGCAAAATAACAACATAATTAAAATCTACTTTTCCAAACCGTCCTGACAGAGCTCTGACTGGGATTCAAACCCAGTCCTGCAATCTTACAAGAGGTAGGAACATTTGGCAATATATTAGTATTTGTACTTAAGTTTGCAATAAAAGTTAATATGAAGCGCTCCTTTACACACAACAGATGGTTGGTGTGATCTGCCTACAACATGTAATCAGACTCACACCGGTCCAAATAGTAGCATTGAAGCATGCAAAAGCAATACCATTTGTTCCAGTTCTGAAAGAATTTTAACAAAAGGACATAATGGAAACAGAAGTGATCTGTTCCAGAGACAAAATCTCCACATTTAGACCACATTTTTAATAGTGGTGCTAAAAGAAAAATAAATTCAGATCCAAACCGTGATTTTTATTTATAAGTATTCTAAATCGATAAATTATTTTCACGAATCAATTTAAAAAAAACTCTTTTTTATTTTATTTATTGTTATTATTATTGATATTATTGGTATGTTGCTTTATATGAATTTCCAGTTTTCCTTTTTTGCTACTGTACTTAGGTATTATATTTGTGTGTTTTCTCTTGTAAATTAATATCCAATATATTGGGTTGGATTGGGGTTGCTCTATTTTCAAAAATGTTGTTAGTAAAATGTGAAAAATACAGTTTTAAAAACAAGTTTTTTAGGCTAACACTGCGTGTATGAATTGTGGGTCAGCAGCCAGTAAAGGATTGTGTATCCCGTGACCTGTCGTTGTGGCTCGTGCAGCCCTTTGAGACACTTGTGGTTTAGGGCTATATAACTAAACATTGATTGATTCATTGAAGTGTAAAAATAAGCCCACTGCTGTCACTTTGGTTACCTTGGTGATACTGGAGTACCACAAAAAAAAAAAAAAGAGCCAAAAAGTAGTTGAATTTCTCCTGAAAACTAGCCAATCCCCAAAGAACTAAGGGACATAATGGAAATGGGTGACTGCCTTATTAAAGTGTAAAAACAAGATGTAAAAGAAGGCTAATTACTATTTCGAAAAAAAATTACTTTGCAAGTGCCACTTTCTTTTTCTAATACCTACTCTAAGCCTCACGCTGTAACTGGGATTATGTGGTTTGTAGGTGATTAATATGCAATTTCAATGTAATTTCATTTGTTTTTGTACAATTCAGCACTATTACATGCCAGCATTGGAACACATGCCACAATTTGAAAATCTAATACAGCTATGATGTTTCCTCTGGGGCGGCATAGCTCGGTTGGTAGAGTGGCCGTGCCAGCAACTTGAGGGTTGCAGGTTCGATTCCCGCTTGTGCCATCCTAGTTACTGCCGTTGTGTCCTTGGGCAAGACACTTTACCCACCTGCTCCCAGTGCCACCCACACTGGTTTAAATGTAACTTAGATATTGGGTTTCACTATGTAAAGCGCTTTGAGTCACTTGAGAAAAGCGCTATATAAATATAATTCACTTCACTTCACTTCACTCTGCAAAAAGCACCACAAACAATGCACGTGTTTCTGCAGCCTCATTACAAAAATAACATCCCAAGGATGAAAATATGAAGCCTCTACGCTCACAACAACACTACAAACCCACAAATGTTCCTCTTCCTGTGCCGGCACAACACTTTCTGCAAGTCAGAAGCTCCTCTGAGACTTAGTGTTTAAGTCGTGCATCTCAAAGAGGGTTTTTTTTGTTGTTTTTGTGGGTTTTCCCCCCCCCTTCCATAGTGTGCCTGACTGGAATGGAACGGGGCCAGAAGTTTGCAAAAGGCGAGACAAAGGTGTTTTGTTGCGGGAGAAGACGGCGTGCGACTCAGCAGCTTGTCAGAAAGGTTGGTGGGGAAAAAGAGCGATGACAGTAAAAGTGAGCGATTTCTCAAATATGACAAAATAACAAAAGAGGAAAAAAAGGGCCACACTTTGGCTGATATCATTCATTATTCGTCTGCGTCATTTTGTGCAAATAAATAATAGATTGACACAGAACTATAGCAGTCTTTGGAAATCAATACAATGTCATTCCAGCTGTGCAAATACAGGAAATAATCACAGCGTGCAGAAATGAAATGTTTTTTTTTTTTTGGCACATGTGCCAGGAATAAGTGATTATACCTTCATAAATAGCGTTGATGGGCCTGGAGCAGGAGAGCCTCTAGTGGTGACCAGAGAGAACTACAAGGTCGCCCTGCTCACTGGACACTTGATCCGGCACACCTGCCTTTGAAAAAGTTCATCAAACCCGACTCTAAGTGTGTTAAAAAAAAAAAAAGATGAGGACGAGAGGAGGAAGCAGGGAGAAGAGTCCCGGCGATAGGAGATCATTTTACGCCAACTTGTTATGGTTCGCCATCTGTCGCTGGCAGCCAGACGCCAGACGGGCAGCGGGAGGAGGAAGTGGAGACTTCCAGCGCAGGCGGGGCGCTACCTTGATTATTTTTTACTGCTCCAAGGACGCCATTCATTTGGACCATTGCTCCGTAACTCATCTAAATAAAAATAACCCTTTTTTTCCCCCGGGTAAAACCCTGGCTACAGAAACACCGCTTTTATGTCACATTTTACCGTTATCAAAAATAGAGTAAAAAAAAAAAAAAGTTAACCACTGATAGTGTTAAAATTATTTTACAAGTGTAAAAATAACAGGGACATCATTTCAAGTGGAAAAACAAGTTTATCATTAATAATGTAAAAATGATTTTAAGTTTAAAAAAAAAAGTTAAACACTGATAAAACACTTTTACAAGTGTAAAAAGATGTTCAACACCGATAGGGATGGGTAATTTTAAAATTTGAATCGATACGATACCAATATTCTACTGTAACAATTTTTAGTAATTTTGTGTGTATTTATGGCTTAATAATCTTTTTTTTTTTTTTTTTACATTTTAACGATGAGCTGATTACGATAACTCTACTATCAAGTTGTTATATCTTGACCAATGGTAACGTAAAATACTTTTACAAGTATAAAAAGAAGTTAAGAATTGATACATTTAAAATACTGAAGTGTAAAAAATATATTATAATAATAAAATGATTTAAAATGTTTTAACCATTGATGTTAAAATTGTTTTAAAGTGTAATACGAAGTTATCAACGGTTAACTTCTCCTTACAGTTGTAAAAGTCTTATTTTAACTATTGACGACGTTAAGACACTATTACAAGAGTAAAAATAAGTTAACCCTTAATAATGTTAAAATAGTTTTAAAAGTGTAAAAATATGTCAACCATTGATTGCCTTAGGATACTTTTAAAATGGTAAAATTAAGTTAACCACAATAATAAAAATGATTTCAATTTTACAATGGCAACATTTTTTTTACAAGAGTAAAAATAAGATGTACCACTGATAATGTTAATCTTTTTAAAACATTTAAACATTAAGTTAACCACTGATAAATTTAAAATAATTTTTATAAATGTAAAAATGAGTTTACCACTGATAACATTAAGACTTTGACAAGTGTAAAACAATTAACCGAGGATATCGTTAAAATAAGTGTAAGTGTAATAATAATAATAATTTAATACATTTAAAATACTTCTATAAGTGTAAAAGTAAGTTAACCACAAATAATTTTAAAATATTTTTACAAGTGTGAAAATGAGATAACCCTTGATAATTTTAAAACACTTTTACAAATGTAAAAATAAGTTTACCACTGATAACAGTGAAATAATTTCAAGTGTAAAAAGAAGTTCATCATTGATCATGTAAAAATAATTTTAAGTCAAAATAAGTTCAACACTAATAGAACACTTTTAGAAGTGTAAACATAAATTAACCATTGATAATGTTTAACAGAAAGATGTTCAACACCAATAGGGATGGGTATCTTTCACATTTGAATCGATATGATACTAATCCATCCATCCATCCATCCATCCATCCATCCATCCATCCATCCATCCATTTTCTACCGCTTATTCCCTTTTGGGGTCGCGGGGGGCGCTGGCGCCTATCTCAGCTACAATCGGGCGGAAGGCGGGGTACTAATATTCTACGGTAACCATTTTCCGTACTTGTGTGAGTTTATGGGTTAATAAACGTGAATTGTTCAGAAATCTTTTTTTAAAATGTATTTAACATTTTAACAATGAGCTAGCTGATTATGATAACTGTGCTATCCAGTTCTTATCTATTGACTAAGGATAACGTAAAATAATTTTACGAGTGTAAAAAGAAGTTAAGCATTGACAAAGTTAAAATATGTAAGTGTAAAAAAAATAAAAATTCAAATAAAATGATGTAAAATTATTTTAACATCAATGGTTAAAACACTTTAAGATTGCAATACGAAGTTAGCAATGGTTAACTTCTTTTTATTCTTGTAAAATTGTTACAATGTTAACCATTGACGAAGTTAAGACACTTTTACAAGAGTAAAAAAAAGTTAAAATACTTTTAAAAGTGTAAAAATGTGTTAACCATTGATTGCAATAGAATAGTTTGAAAAGTGTAAAAATATTTTAACCACAAGAATAAAATTATTTAAATTTCACAATGGCAACAATTATTTTTTTTAACCACTAATGTTAAAATATATTTTTCAGGGGAAAAACAATAATGTTAAAATACTTTTATAATTGTAAAAATAGGTTAGCCAATGATAACGTTAAGATACCTTTACAATATTGTGAAATAAGTTAACCATTGATAACTTTCAGATAATTTTACAAGTGTAAAAATAAGTTTACCATTGATGGCGTTAATACTTTGACAAGTGTAAAACAATTAACCGTGGATAATGTTAAAATAAGTGTAAAAAGAGGTTCACCACTGATCATTTTAAAATACGTCTACAGGGTGTAAAACTAAATTAACCGCTGATAATTTTAAAATATTTTTTACAAGTGTGAAAATAAGTTAACTCTTGATCATTTTTGAATATGTTTAAAAGTGTAAAAAAAAAGTTAACCCCAGATAATTTAAAAATAATTTTAGAAGAGTGAAAATAAGTTAACACCCCTGATAATTGTTAAAATACTTTTACAAATGTAAAAACAAGTTAACCTCTGATCATTTTCAAATACTTTTACAAGTGTGAAAATAAGTTAACTCCTAATCATTTGTGTCATTAAGGTTAAAATACGTTCACATTATTGTAAAATAAGTTAACCATTTGTAACTAAGATAATTTTACAAGAGTAAAAATAAGATTTACCACCGACAATCTTAAAATTTTAAAAACGTTTAAAAATAAGTTAATTGATGATGTTAAAACTTTTACAAGTGTAAATATCAGTTTGCCACCGATAACGTTAATATTTTTACAAGTGCAATAATGTTGAAATATTTTAAAAATATTGTGTAATAAGTTAACCACTGATAACCTTAAATATTTTCACAAGTGTAAAAATAAGTTAACCATTGGTAACGTTAAAATACTTTTACAAGTGTTAAAATAAGTTCACCAAGATAATTTTACAAGCGGAAATTTTTTTTCAACTTTGTCAAGTGTAAAAAAAAAAAAAAAAAACAACAATGGTTAAGTTACAAACACTTTATAATTACAAGTTTATCAACTATCTTTTACACGTTTTAATGTTAACAATAACTAAAATACTTTTACAATTTTAAAAAGAACAGGAAGTGAACAAATGTGTCAGCAATTGCTACGAAGTAGAAAAGAACTAGGACTAAATAGGCTTTCCTTCTTCCTTCTCCTTTTTGGACATGTAAAGAAAATATGTAAAATATGTATAAAATATCGTATTGAAACTGTATGAATAAATAAACTTCGACTTAAAAACTTCATGTGTAAAAAAAAGTTAATGATAACGTTAAAACACGTATCGGCATTAAAAAAAACGTAACCATTGATAACGTTAAAATGTTTGTTAGTGTAAAAAGAAGCCAACCAACTACAGCATACACATCATGTAGTGCAGGGGTCACCAACGCGGTGCCCGCGACCACCAGGTAGCCCGTAAGGACCAGATGAGTCGCCCGCTGGCCTGTTCTAAAAATAGCTCAAATAGCAGCACTTACCAGTGAGCTGCCTCTATTTTTTTTTTAATTGTATATATTTACTAGCAAGCTGGTCTCGCTTTGCTCGAAATTTTTAATTCTAAGAGAGACAAAACTCAAATAGAATTTGAAAATCCAAGAAAATATTTTAAAGACTTGGTCTTCACTTGTTTAAATAAATTCATTTATTTTTTTACTTTGCTTCTTATAACTTTCAGATGGACAATTTTAGAGAAAAAATACAACCTTAAAAATGATTTTAAGATTTTTAAACACATATACCTTTTTACCTTTTAAATTCCTTCCTCTTCTTTCCTGACAATTTAAATCAATGTTCAAGTATTTTTTTTTTATTATTGTAAAGAATAATAAATACATTTTAATGTAATTCTTCATTTTAGCTTCTGATTTTTCGACGAATAATATTTGTGAAATATTTTTTCAAACTTATGATTAAAATTCAAAAAAAATATTCTGTCAAATCTAGAAATTCTTTACAATCAAATTTAAATCTTATTTTGAATTTCTATTTAAATTTTTGTTCTGGAAAATCTAGAAGAAATAATGATTTGTCTTTGTTAGAAATATAGCTTGGTCCAATTTGGTTTATATTCTAACAAAACGCAGATTGGATTGTAACCTATTTAAAACATGTCATCAAAATTCTAAAATTTATCTTAATCAGGAAAAATTACTTATGATGTTCCATAAATTATTTTTTTTTAATTGTTTTCAAAAATATTCAAATTAGCTAGTTTTTCTCTTCTTCTTTTCGGTTGAATTTTAAAGAGTCGAAATTGAAGATAAACTATGTTTCAAAATGAAATTTTCATTTTTTTCCTGCTTTCTCCTCTTTTAAACCGTTCGATTAAGTGTTTTTTTAATCATTTAGTCTCTACAAAAAACCTTCCGTGAAAGGAAAAAAAATGTACGACGGAATGACAGACAGAAATACCCATTTCATATATATATATATATACATATATACATATATACATATATATATATATATACACATATATACATAGTATATATATATATATATACACATACATATATATATATATACACATATATACATATATATATATATATATACACATATACATATATATATATACACATATATACATATATATATATATATACATATATACATATATATATATAAAAGGTAAATTGAGCAAATTGGCTATTTTTTGCCATTTTTTAAGTGTGTATCAAACTTAATCAGTACCCAAGAAGTAGCTCTTGGTTTCAAAAAGGTCGGTGACCCCTGCTGTAGAGGCTGCTGCTTCTTCCGAGTGATGCTAGAAAGCCAAAGAACAAAAATAGGTGCTGAGACAAAGACGATGATGCCCACTGAACTAACGACTTTAAGGACTTGACTTGAGAAGCCCGCCCACAGTGTTAAGGTGTTAATTACACGGAAGCAGACAGGAAGCATGTGCTTACAAGGCCTTTAGCCCCGCCCACGAGGCTGTGGCGGTTATTAAAAGCTTCCCGATGATAAATAAACCAGGCGGCCGTTTTGCGCCCCGGCCTCCCTTGCATAATTCATCAGCGGGCCACACGCCGCACATACCAAAGCGTCGACCGCCCACCGAGAGGAAGAGGAGGACGATGATTAGTAAGAGCGGGGAGCGGCGGACGCGCGCCATTGAGAATTACGAAAAGTAATGGAAATGTGTTGATGGCACAAACACACACATGCTCTCCCTCCTGTGTATGAATGATGGAAGTGGCCAGCTATGACATGCTATATTACATCTATGACATGCTATATTACAGGCGGGGGCCAGATCTGGCCCACTACATCATTGTAAGTGGCCCGCGAAAGCCTGGGAAAAATGTGTTAATAAAACACTTCATTTTTTTTTTTTTATCTAAATGCAAACAGTTATTCAAATTTTGACAAGAAAAAGGGTGTTTCTTCTAAACGTTATCTAATCATGCATCATTGTATAGTGTATTACAAAGATAGGTTACTAAAGATAAGTTTGTACAAACCCCGTTTCCATATGAGTTGGGAAATTGTGTTAGATGTAAATATAAACGGAATACATTGATTTGCAAATCATTTTCAACCCATATTCAGTTGAATGCACTACAAAGAAAAGATATTTGATGTTCAAACTCAAAAACTTTGTGGGTTTTTTTTTTTGCGAATAAGAATTAACTTAGAATTTCATGGTTGCAACACATGCCAAAGTAGTTGGGAAAGGGCATGTTCACCACTGTGTTACATCACCTTTTCTTTTAACAACACTCAATAAACAATTGGGAACTGAGGAAACTAATTGTTGAAGCTTTGAAAGTGGAATTCTTTCCCATTCTTGTTTTATGTAGAGCTTCAGTCGTTCAACAGTCCGGGGTCTCCGCTGTCGTATTTTACGCTTCATAATGCGCCACACATTTCCGATGGCAGACAGGTCTGGACTGCAGGCAGGCCAGGAAAGTACCCGCACTCTTTTTTTACAAAGCCACGCTGTAGTAACATGTGCTCAATGTGGCTTGGCATTGTCTTGCTGAAATAAGCAGGGGCGTCCATGAAAAAGACGGCGCTTAGATGGCAGCATATGTTGTTCCAAAACCTGTATGTACCTTTCAGCATAAATGTGTGTGTAAGTTACCCATGCCTTGGGCACTAATGCACCCCCATACCAACACAGATACTGGCTTTTCAACTTTGCGTCGATAACAGTCTGGATGGTTCGCTTCCCCTTTGGTGAGGATGACACGATGTCGAAATTTTCCAAAAACCATTTAAAATGTGAACTCGTCAGACCACAGAACACTTTCCCACTTTGCATCAGTCCATCTTAGATGATTTCGGGCCCAGAGAAGACCGCGGCGTTTCTGGATGTTGTTGATAAATAGCTTTCACTTTGCATAGCAGAACTTTAACTTGCACTTACAAATGTAGTGACGAACTGTGTTTAGTGACAGTGTGAAGTGAAAGTGTTCCTGAGCCCATGTGGTTATATCCTTTAGTGATTGATGTCGGTTTTTGATACAGTGCCGTCTGAGGGGCTCGAAGGTCACGGTCATCCAATGTTGGTTTCCGGCCATGCCGCTTACGTGGAGTGATTTCTCCAGATTCTCAGAACCTTTTGATGATATTATGGACCGTAGATGTTGAAATCCCTAAATTTCTTGCTATTGCACTTTGAGAAACGTTGTTCTTAAACTGTTTGACTATTTGCTCACGCAGTTGTTGACAAAGGGGCGTACCTCGCCCCATCCTTTCTTGTGAAAGACTGAACATTTTTGGGGAAGCTGTTTTTATACCCAATCATGGCACCCACCTTTTCCCAATAAGCCTGCACACCTGTGGGATGTTCCAAATAAGTGTTTGATGAGCATTCCTCAACTTTATCAGTATTTATTGCCACCTTTCCCAACTTCTTTGTCACGTGTTGCTGGCATCAAATTCCAAAGTTAATGAGTATTGGCAAAAAAAAAAAAATGTTTATCAGTTTGAACATCAAATATGTTGTCTTTGTAGCATATTCAACTGAATATAGGTTGAAAAGGATTTGCAAATCATCGTATTCAGTTTATATTTACATCCAACAAAATTTCCCAACTCATACGGAAACGGGGTTTGTACATGAAATAATCTAAAAATTAAACCATAGGCAGTGGTGTAATAATACGAGGTGCTTACTGGTACACATTGATGTCAATGCTGTCAAATGTTTATTTATTCTTTTTTTTTTAATCAGACCAATTAGAATTTTGATTAATCACAGGTTATTGCCCACATGCATAATTTTTTATTAATTAAAAAAAAAAAGCGGACCTCTGAATGCAGCCATTACTGTGATGTGGCCCCCAATGAAAATCAAGTTTGATACCCCTTTGCTATATCGTGTTGCTATGATTTATTTAGAATTACCGTATTTTCCGGACCAAAGGGGGCACCGGATTATAAGGCACACCACAGATGAACGGTCTATTTTTGATCTTTTGTCATACAAAGGGCGCACCGGATTATAGGAGTCATATTATTTATTTTTTTGTAAATATAAAAACTTGTACTTCCGCCCGAATACAGCTGAGATAGGCTCCCAAAAGGTACAAGCGGTAGAAAATGGATGGATGGATGGATAAAACATTTCCTTGTGGTCTACATAACATGTAATGGTGGTTCTTTGGTCAGAATTAAAAAGATTATAAGTGAAGTGAATTATATTTATATAGCGCTTTTCTCAAGTGACTCAAAGCGCTTTACATAGTGACACCCAATATCTAAGTTACATTTAAACCAGTGTGGGTGGCAATGGGAGCAGGTGGGTAAAGTGTCTTGCCCAAGGACACAACGGCAGTAACTAGGATGGCACAAGCGGGAATCGAACCTGCAACCCTCAAGTTGCTGACACGGCCACTCTACCAACCGAGCTATGCCGGTGCACTGCCGGCAAATTATCTACTTTTGATCTGTTTTCATATATAAGGCGCACCGGATTATAGGGTGCATTAAAGGAGTCGTATTATACTTATTCTTTTCTAAATGGAAAACACTTCCTTGTGGTCTACATAACATGTAATGGTGGTTCTTTGGTCAAAATGTTGCATGGATTATTTTTTACAGATAATCTTCAAGCCGCTTTCTGACAGTCGCTTCAGGCTGCGCCGTTTTGTGGGCGGTCTTATTTACCTGGCTCACCTTCGGCAGCGTCTTCTCCCCGTCATCTTTGTTGTATTGGTGTAGCGTGCAAGGATGGTGTCAAAAGATGGAGCTAACAGTTTCAATGACCTATAAACTTTACTTAAATCAATAAAAGAGCGGCATCTCCTCATTCGGAAACAACTCCGGCTGGAACTGTAATAACTAAAGTTCCTTTGGTGAATAATGTAAACTCACGACACCGGTATGTTTTAGTGCTTTCATGACATGTTTACTGACATATATAAGTAAGAACTTTACACTACTTTATATTAGAAATGGCAACAGTGAAAGATTAATGTCCCATAACAAGACGATAGAGAAAAAGAGGTATCTTAACTACGGCATCGCAACGGACTACAAAGGCAGATGCACGCAATTTTTCAGGATTTATGCAGATCCCAATTACAGATCAGCAGGTACCAGAAAGGTAAGAAAAGTCGCTTTTGCATAATATTGCGAAACAAAATGCCAGATAATGTCTTACCTTATGCACACACCATAATAATACTCCTATGTTTAATGCGCCGACAATCCATCAAGCGTTGCGGCTTCATAGCTTACCAAAGTTGTACTAAAACATTTTGATGGATTATTGAGCGCCGTGTGTAACGTTCTATATTTTCAATGGAACATACAAAATGTTGGTGTTGTTTACTTGAGTCATATTGCCATCATACCTCTTACCAAGTATCTTTTATGTTTGACTGCCATCTACTGGTCACACTTATCATTACACCATCTACCAAATAAAATTGCTTTGAGGTCGGTAAGCAAAACCAGGATTATTCAGTATATGTTATTATAAAGCCCACTGTCGAATTTTAAGGGGAAAAAATTATTTTCAGTGTGCCATATAGTCTGGAAAATATGGTAAGTGCTTTTGTTTGTATGTAGCTTCACTGCTAACGGGCTGAGGGTGTGTTTCCTGTCCAATGTAATACATATAACACAATGTAACATTAAGGAGTGGAACAGGGCAGGAGGACACGGTGTGCACTAAAGTGCTAACATACCCAAATTTTAACATCATGCTAGGTTGACCTACACAGTGGCCTAGTGGATAAAGTTTCCGCTCTAAGATCGGTAGGTTGTGAGTTCAAACTCCGGCCGAGTCATACCAAAGACTATAAAAACGGGACCCAATACCTCCCTGATTGTCACTCAGTATCAGGGGTTGGAATTGGGGGTTGAATGATAAAAAAATGATTCCCGGGGCGCAGCCACCGCTGCTGCTCACTGCTCCCCTCACCTCCTAGGGGGTGATCAAGGGAATGGGTCAAATGCAGAGGACAAATTTCACCACACCTAGTGTGTGTGTGTGTGTGTGTGTGTGTGTGTGTGTGTGTGTGTGTGTGACAATCATTGGTACTTTAACTTTAACATACAGCGCACCATTAACTAGATACTTAAAAACAGCAAAGCGCTCACGGCACAGAGGACTAATGACTAGATACTTAAAAACAGCAAAAATATCATAGCCATAGATTAAATCTTGCCATGTACAGGATCTTTCTCTAGCGTTTTTGAAATAGATATTTAAAAACAGCTGCAGATCCCCTAAAAATAGCAGTACTTGGTAACGTCTGACTCACTCGCAGTTGGCAGAGCGCTGGGCTATTTTTTATTTATTTATTTTAAGACGTATGGCAAATCCTGCCTACTTACAAAGTCTTTTTTCTCAAAAGTGAAGACTGACGGATCGGACGCTCATGAACGGGCCCCTGGGGGACATGCGTTGCTTTTGCATGAGAGCGAGCCTGCAAAGCAGCGCACCGGTGGTCCGCACGAGTGAGTCCAAAGTTACGACTGGCGCCGCTACCACTTTTAGTAGCTTTCAGGGCCGTGTTTGCCCACATTAAACTTGATGCGCTCGTTTTAGCGTCGCGACGTGAAGAAGTCGTAACGTTTCTTTTACTGCGCGCGAGTCTGCTTACACGTGGAGTAGTGGCTTTAATCCACTTGCTGTAATGTCTTCAGATATTAACGTTACGACACCACGTTATTATTGTTATTATTAACAGGATGGTTTGCTTTCTCATGGACCAAATTCAAAATGAAAGCTTTTTGCATGTGTGTGTGTTAATGTGTAGTTGCATTTAAGTGGGACTGTGTGGCTTTATCTGCTCCTCCTCATCCTCCTAATGCAAAGTGCAGGCGCCAAGCCATTAGACCGCAGAGTAAAGTGTGACGAGTTGGCTGTGAAAAATAAATGTACGTGACTTGAACCACACACACACACACACACACACACACACACACACACACACACACACACACACACACACACACACACACACACACACACACACACACACACGCAGCTCAAGTGTCACAAGTCTGAATCCCAGCTCTCTCCTGAGCCTCATTACCAGCAAGCCGATTGGTGCAGACTGACAGAAAAAAACAGGTAGATGTTTACTGTGCAGAGAGAAAACAACCACATGCTTAAAAAAAATAAATAAAAAAACCTACTTTGTTTTTATTTTTGTACTTTACAGAACTAGACGCAACCTATTTAACTAAACTGATCTTGAGACCAAATTAAATGATAACCAAAGAACGACACTTCTTTTTTTGGTTGTGGGTGGGATTTTGTATTTAATTTAAAATCTTTATGTAAGAAAAAAACACGTCTTTTTTTTAATGCATTCTAACTTGCAAATACATTTATAATGGAGCCAATTAGAGATATGACGTCGTAGAGCAGGGGTCCCCAAACATTTTGACTCGGTGGGCCGCATTGGGTTAGAACAATTTGGCCGGGGCCCGGGCTGTGTGTGTGTATATATATATATATATATATAGACACAGTATATTTATTTATTAAAATGCACACGCATACACAAGTCTTCAAAACGTTAACCACCATGTGGCTACAATAAAAAACAAACAAAGGAAAATATGGAAAGTGGTACTGTTTTTATAGTATATATATATATATATATATATATATATATATATATATATATATATATATATATATATATCAGGAGATGATTGAGGGAACCCCTCATGAAACAGTTCTGTAGAGATGAAGTAGTCTTGTGATTTTTCCCACACCTACATATTGCGCTCTACCACGGTATCGAGCACTATTCTCTGGATAATCCAATCAAGATATATATATATATATATATATATATATATATATATACACACACACACAAACACACACACATACATACATACATATATATATATATATATTACACACACATACATACATACATACATACATACATATACATATATATATATATTATATATATATATATATATATATATATATATATATATATATATATATATATATATATATATATATATATAGATATATAGCCGCTAATGTCACATTGTCGATGAGAAAATGCATTTTTTGGCAATATGATTTGCCTGACCGGCTAGGAGACACCGAGAGTAACAAGAGTAAAATGGATTAGAAAGGACAGATTAAAAAATAAATAAATAAATAAATAAAATACCTTTTTTTTTTTTTAACTTGGGATTCCCCGCAGGCCGGATTTCGGACGCTGGCGGGCCGTATCTGGCCCGCGGGCCGTAGTTTGGGTGACCCCTGTAGTAGAGGTTGCCCCCCTCGTGGAGGCCTGGGCAATTATTTTCACTCGGGGGGCAAAATTTAGAGGAAAAAAAAAACGTGCCTGGGGGCGGGTATATCTGTTTTTAGGAACACGAATACAAAACCTCACAACGTCTGATTGAACACTAAATCGTTAGGACAGACCGCCTTAAAATATCGTAATGGAATTTTACATTTTTTTACTGAATGAGACACCCAGAATGTACATGTAAATAAACAATGCGGGATTTACAATATTTACTATGAACGATA
>NC_084625.1:16153322-16173322 GCF_033978795.1 Nerophis ophidion
TGAGAATCATTGGACTAGATCCATAAAAACAGCAAAACGCTCAGAATACGTTGTGAACCATTGACTAGATCTTTAAAAACTGCAAAACGCTCAGAATACGTTGTGAACCATTGACTAGATCTTTAAAAACTGCAAAACGCTTGTGACACATAGCGCACCATTGACTAGACACTTAACCACAGCAAAGCGCTCACGACACAGAGGACTAATGACTAGATACTTAAAAACAGCAAAAATGTCACTGACCATAGACTAAATCTTGCCATGTATAGGATCTTTCCCTAGTGTTTTTGAAAAAAAATCTTTAAAAACAGCAGTGTCATCCTGTCATATAGAGGAACTTTGACTACATCCGTAAAAACAGTAGCATGTTCCGGCGATAGAGAGAATCTTTGACTAGATATTTAAAAACAGCAGTGTGTTCCCATTCAGATGAAGATCTTGACTTGCAATTTTGCAGGAGGTCCTTAAAAATAGCAAAACACCCAGGATATATAGAAAGAACTAAACCTGACTAAACCTTTCAGAACAGCAGAGCGTTCTTGTTTTTGGAGATGTTTAAAAATAGCAGTTGATCACTAAAAACAACAGCAAGATCATTGACTGTTGTTTTCGGAGTAATTGCTTAATAGCAGCAGAGTGTTCCTGTTCTGAAGCGGATCTAAAGTAGCAAACCTCATGACATGTAGAAGACCATTGACTAGATCCTTAAAAATGACAAAGTGCATATTTGAAAACCGCAGTAGATCCCTAAAAACTGCAGCAACTTCCTGTCATATTGAAGATATTTGAGTACATCTTTAAAAACAGGCACATGCTCCTGCTATGTACAAGGTCTTTGTCAAATGTTTTTGGATTAGTTACCTTAAAACAATGGTAGATCCTTAAAAACAGCAGCATGTTCTTGTTATATCGATAATCTTTGACTATATATTAAAAAACAGCAGAGTGTTCATGTCCTGTAGTGTTTTTGGAGTAGATTCTTAATAACAGCAGTACAGTGCATACCACATATGTAGAGGCTCTTTGATACGATCCTTCAAAACAGAAGAGCGTTAGGTAGAGGACCTTTGACTTCCGTTTCTGGAATAGATATTTAAAAACAGCAGTAGACCCTTAAAACAGCAGTGTGGTCCTGTTCTGTGAAGTATCTTAGAAAAGTTGTTTTTTTTACTAGATACTTAAAAACAGCATAGCTTTCCTGTGTCATGTGGAGGATCTTTGACTACGTTTTTGGAATATAGATATTTAAAACCAGCAGTCAACCCCTAAAAAGAGCAGTATGTCCCTGTGTCTTGTGGAGGATCGTTGACTATCAATTTTAGATACAGAAGGAAATATCAAATAGAGGATCTTTGATTAGATATTTAGGACAGTAGAGTGATCATGTTCTATGGAGGATCTTTGACAAACAGCAGAGCCTTCTTGTCATAAAGAAGATTGTTGGTGAGCAATTTTGGAGTAGGTCCCTAAAACAGCAGTGTGTTCCTGTCATATAAAGGATCTTTGACTAGATATTTAAAACAGCAGGGTTCTGTTTTATAGAGAACCTTAGACAAACATTTTTTGAATAGTTGCTATAAAACAGTGTTTCTGGCATAAAAATTATATTTGAGTAAATATTTAAAACAGCAGTGTTTCTCTTCTATAGAGGATCTTTGACAAGCATTTTATGAATGTATGCCTAAAAACAGCAGACCCTTCCTATCATATAGTGGATCTATGACCAGCACTTTGAGTATCGGTCTCTACAACAGCAGTGTGCGCCTGTCATATAGAGCAGTGGTCCCCAACCACCGGGCCGTGGCCCGATTGGTACCGGGCCGCAGAAGAATGTTTTATAAAAAAAATAAAATTAAATAAAAAAAAAGTTCTTTTTTTTTTATTAAATCAACATAAAACACACAATATATACTTACAAATAGTGCACCAACCACAAAAAACTCCCTTTTTCATGACAAAAACGTCCCTTTTTCATGACAAAGAAGAAAGAAAAAAAAGAAAAAGAAAAAGAAAAGGACCCCCCCCCCCCCCCCCGGGCCACGGGACAAATTATTAAGCGTTGACCGGTCCGCGGATACAAAAAGGTTGGGGACCACTGATATAGAAGATCTTTGACAAACAACAGAGCCTTCCTGTCATATAGAGGATCTTTGGTTAGCAATTTTGGAGTAGGTCCCTAAAACTTAGACAAAAATTTGTGGAATATGTGCTAAAAAACATTGTACCTGGCATAAAAATGATATTTGACTAAATATTTAAGACAGCAGTGTTTCTGTGCTATAGAGGATCTTTGACAAGCATTTTATGAATATATGTCTAAAAACAGCAGACCCTTCATATCATATTGTGCAGGGGTCTCAAACATGCGGCATTATTTTGCGGCCCGCACCTTAATATGAACATTTAATGTTGGTGCAGCCCCGGGTTTTATTTGAAAGGCGCTAGCGTCATACTTGTATACCCTCGATTTTTCCGGGAGACTCCCAATTTTCAGCGCCCCTCCCGTGGTATTCATTCTCCTGAATTTCACCCAAACAACAATATTATGGGGGCACCGTGGAGACACTGCCATTGGCGTCCTCTACAACCTGTACAAATAGCGTACCAGCCCATCCGAATGTAGAATTTGGCTTCTGTAGGCGCAGTAAGCGACTGCAAGACATACTTGGTCAACAGCCATACAGGTCACACTGAGGGTGGCCGTATAAAATACCCAGAATCCCAAGCAGCCCTAACTCTTCCGGGCTACAATATACACAACCAACCCCACCCCCCATTGTAACCCGGAAAAGTTAGGGCTGCATTGGATTCTAGGTATTTGCTCTGTTGTGTTTATGTTGTGTTACGGTGCTGATGTTCTCCCAAAATGTGTTTGTCAATCTTGTTTGGTGTGGGTTCACAGTGTGGCGCGTATTTGTAACAGTGTTAAAGTTGTTTATACGGCCACCCTCAGTGTGACCTGTATGGCTGTTGACCAAGTATGTCTTGCAGTCACTTCCGTGGGTCTGCAGAAGCCTCATACAATTTGTGACTGGGTCGGCACGCTGTTTGTATGGTGGAAAAGCGGATGAGACGACAGGTTGTAGAGGACGCTAAAGGCAGTGCCATCACGGCACACCCTCAATTTTGTTGTCTTGGTGAAAACCGGGAGAATGATTGCCCAGGGAGATTGTCGGGAGGGGCACTGTTTTTCGGGTGTTTCCCGGAAAGATCGTGAGAGATGGCAAGTATGTTACTAAGGCGGGAAAGCCATTCAAAGAAGGTGAATTCATTAAAATATGCATGATATAGTTTTTTAAGAAGTTTTTTCTCGCGGCCCAGCCTCACCCAGTTTCTGCATCCAGTGGCCCCCAGGTACATTGAGTTTGAGACCCCTGATATAGTTGATCTTTGACCAGCACTTTGAGTATCGGTCTCTAAAACAGCAGTGTGTTCCTGTCATATAGAGGATCTTTGACTAGATCTTTAAAACAGGTGTGTTTCTGTTCTATAGAGAATCTTTAACAAGTTTTTTTGACTATATACTTAAAAACAGCAGAGTGTTCCTGTTATATCGAGAACCTTTGACTAGCGTTTTTGCAGTAAGTGATGCATTTTATTGCAAAAACATTCAACCTTGAGACGAATAAAGATGAAAAAAAAATTATGCAGCGAATATATATTTATATATATATATATATTATATATATATATATATCAAGATCAGCAGAAGATGATAATTGTATCAGTTCAATATGATAACTCCCTTTCATATCAAATCTGCCTTACACGATGCTCAAGTCTTCACAATACAAACAAAGCTTGCTGGGAAAAGATCCAAACAAACAAAAACAAAAACCAGAGCCGACTACTTTTGTCCCTGCAGTCAAATTGGCAGCCCTGTTCAGAATTATCTCCAAACACAGACGACTTTCTAAACAGATTAGGTCGGATGACTCGATTTACTCGGCTGCAAAATATTTTACCATGGATTTTCTTTTGTAAAAAAAAAAAAAAAAAAATCTGTACAATTTGCCCCCATGTGACTGTGGCACAGGAGCACTCAATGGAATTAAAAAGATGAATGTGCAAGAAGAGAAAAGAGCGTGTGTGATGTATGGTGTTCTAAATATGAGAAAGTGTCCTAATTTGGTGTGCGAATGATGTCAGGCAGCTTTTTGGATGAAGTGGTTCCTTGCTTTATTGTGTTTTCATGTAAAATTAACACAATTGTCGACATGGATTAAATCAAACGCATGACTGCAGCAGGCCACTAGAGGGCAGTGCCGCGCAGTGGTGTTGCCGACACTGTGTTCTAGATAGCACTTTGCAACTTGGTTATTATTGAGAATGCCACATTATTAAAAACAGCCGTTAGTATGATGCAAACAACCAAAATAATAAACTATGTTGATTATGTTTACCCAGGCTCTGTGTACCTAATGCTGTTGCCCTGTCAGTTGGTTTCTATCACATGCAAATTGATGCAATTTGAGGAACATTGCATCCTCAGCAGGGAGCAGCACCCAAACGTTCAGTTCAGCCTCAATATTGTTGGCCTTGCATGTAAGAAAAAGTCACATTTGTCAGAGCATCCATCCAATCGGTGATTTATGACTGTTTGCATTCTCATTTCATGCTGGTGCGCCTCATGCAGCGTCTCCCTGGACTCAACCACCACCGCCTTCATCATCACCTCCATTTTGTACACCACCACGCTGACAACAACATTAAAGCTCAAATAGAAGATTTAGTCCAGTTCGACATCTAAGTATCCTTGTTGCAGCAGATTATGAAAAACATTGAAAAACTATATGGCTTCTAAAAGTTTTTGCGTTCAATTAATAGCAATAGCAAATAGCTCTGAATAGCAATTTTGCAGCAGATTCCTAAAAATAAAAAAAATAAAAAAATAAAAAGACTAAAACTTTGTAGATTACTAAAAACAGCACAAAACTGACTATACATTTGGAAAAGATTCCTAAAACAGCAAAACACAATTTAAGTTTAGTTAATGTACCAATGATTGTCACACACACTAGGAGTGGTGAAATTTGTGCTCTGCATGTGACTCAACCCATGTTCACCCTGGGAAGTGAGGGGAGCAGATTTAACCCACAACTCCAACCCTTGATGCTGAGTGCCAAGCAGGGAGGTAATAGTATAATAATGGCTAGCAATTTTACGAAATAAACAGCATCAACTCTATCACGAGCATTTATGCAAAAGATTCCTAAAAACAGCAACAAATCTTTGGCTGGCAATTTTACGAAATAAACAGCATCAACTGTATCACGAGCATATATACAAAATATTCCTAAAAACAGCAACAAATCTTTGGCTAGCAATTTTATAAAATATTCCTAAAAACAGCAACAAATCTTTGCCTAGCAATTTTTACCAAACATTCTCGAACCAAGCAACAACTCCTTCACTAGCATTTATACAAAATATTCCTAAAAACAGCAACAAATATGTTGGCAAGCAATTTTACGAAATAAACAGCATCAACTCTATCACTAGCATTTATACAGAAGATTCCTAAAATTTGCAACAAATCTTTGGCTAGCAATTTTACAAAATACACAGCATCAACTCTATCGCTAGCATTTATATAAAATATTCTTATAAACAGCAACACATCTTTGGCTAGCAATTTAACGAAATATTCCTAAAAACAGCAACAAATGTTTGACTAGCAATTTTTACGAAAAATTCCTATACACAGCAACAACTAATTTACTAGCATTTATACAAAAGATTCCTAAAAACTGCAACAAACTGATATTTGGCTAGCAATTTTACGAAATACACAGCATCAACTCTTTCACTAGCATTTATACAAAAGATTCTTAAAAACAGCAACAAATCTTTGGCTAGCAATTTAACAAAATATTCCTAAAAACAGCAACCCGTTTGACTGCAATTCTTATGAAAAATTCCTATACACAGCAACAACTCCTTCACTAGCATTTACACAAAAGATTCCTAAAAACAGCAACAAATATTTGGCAAGCAATTTTACGAAATAAACAGCATCAACTCTATCACGAGCATTTATACAAAAGATTCCTAAAAACAGCAACACATCTTTGGCTGGCAATTTTACGAAATAAACAGCATCAACTGTATCACGAGCATTTATACAAAAGATTCCTAAAAACAGCAACAAATCTTTGGCTAGCAATTTTACAAAATATTCCTAAAAACAGCAACAAATCTTTGACTAGCAATTTTTACCAAACATTCTCGAACCCAGCAACAACTCCTTCACTAGCATTTATACAAAAGATTCCTAAAAACAGCAACAAATATTTTGGCAAGCAATTTTACAAAATAAACAGCATCAACTCTATCGCTAGCATTTATATAAAATATTCTTATAAACAGCAACACATCTTTGGCTAGCAATTTAACGAAATATTCCTAAAAACAGCAACAAATGTTTGACTAGCAATTTTTACGAAAAATTCCTATACACAGCAACAACTAATTTACTAGCATTTATACAAAAGATTCCTAAAAACTGCAACAAACTGATCTTTGGCTAGCAATTTTACGAAATACACAGCGACCCCGAAAGGGAATAAGCGGTAGAAAATGGATGGATGGATGGATGGACACAGCATCAACTCTATCACTAGCATTTATACAAAATATTCTTACAAACAGCAACAAATCTTTGGCTAGCAATTTAACAAAATATTCCTAAAAACAGCAACCCGTTTGACTGCAATTTTTATGAAAAATTCCTATACACAGCAACAACTCCTTCACTAGCATTTACACAAAAGATTCCTAAAAACAGCAACAAATATTTGGCAAGCAATTTTACGAAATAAACAGCATCAACTCTATCACGAGCATTTATACAAAAGATTCCTAAAAACAGCAACACATCTTTGGCTGGCAATTTTACGAAATAAACAGCATCAACTGTATCACGAGCATTTATACAAAAGATTCCTAAAAACAGCAACAAATCTTTGGCTAGCAATTTTACAAAATATTCCTAAAAACAGCAACAAATCTTTGACTAGCAATTTTTACCAAACATTCTCGAACCCAGCAACAACTCCTTCACTAGCATTTATACAAAAGATTCCTAAAAACAGCAACAAATATTTTGGCAAGCAATTTTACAAAATAAACAGCATCAACTCTATCGCTAGCATTTATATAAAATATTCTTATAAACAGCAACACATCTTTGCTAGCAATTTAACGAAATATTCCTAAAAACAGCAACAAATGTTTGACTAGCAATTTTTACGAAAAATTCCTATACACAGCAACAACTAATTTACTAGCATTTATACAAAAGATTCCTAAAAACTGCAACAAACTGATCTTTGGCTAGCAATTTTACGAAATACACAGCATCAACTCTATCACTAGCATTTATACAAAAGATTCTTAAAACCAGCAACAAATCTTTGGCTAGCAATTTAACAAAATATTCCTAAAAACAGCAACCCGTTTGACTGCAATTTTTATGAAAAATTCCTATACACAGCAACAACTCCTTCACTAGCATTTACACAAAAGATTCCTAAAAACAGCAACAAATATTTGGCAAGCAATTTTACGAAATAAACAGCATCAACTCTATCACGAGCATTTATACAAAAGATTCCTAGAAACAGCAACACATCTTTGGCTGGCAATTTTACGAAATAAACAGCATCAACTGTATCACGAGCATTTATACAAAAGATTCCTAAAAACAGCAACAAATCTTTGGCTAGCAATTTTACAAAATATTCATAAAAACAACAACAAATCTTTGACTAGCAATTTTTACCAAACATTCTCGAACCCAGCAACAACTCCTTCACTAGCATTTATACAAAAGATTCCTAAAAACAGCAACAAATATTTTGGCAAGCAATTTTACAAAATAAACAGCATCAACTGTATCACTAGCATTTATACAGAAGATTCCTAAAATTTGCAACAAATCTTTGGCTAGCAATTTTACGAAATACACAGCATCAACTCTATCGCTAGCATTTATATAAAATATTCTTATAAACAGCAACAAATCTTTGGCTAGCAATTTAACGAAATATTCCTAAAAACCGCAACAAATGTTTGACTAGCAATTTTTACGAAAAATTCCTATACACAGCAACAACTCATTTACTAGCATTTATACAAAAGATTCCTAAAACAGCAACAAATATTTGGCAAGCAATTTTACGAAATAAACAGCATCAACTCTATCACTAGCATTTATACAGAAGATTCCTAAAAACTGCAACAAACTGATCTTTGGCTAGCAATTTTACGAAATACACAGCATCAACTCTATCACTAGCATTTATACAAACGATTCTTAAAAACAGCAACAAATCTTTGGCTAGCAATTTAACAAAATATTCCTAAAAACAGCAACCCGTTTGACTGCAATTTTTATGAAAAATTCCTATACACAGCAACAACTCCTTCACTAGCATTTACACAAAAGATTCCTAAAAACAGCAACAAATATTTGGCAAGCAATTTTACGAAATAAACAGCATCAACTCTATCACGAGCATTTATACAAAAGATTCCTAAAAACAGCAACACATCTTTGGCTGGCAATTTTACGAAATAAACAGCATCAACTGTATCACGAGCATTCATACAAAAGATTCCTATAAACAGCAACAAATCTTTAGCTAGCAATTTTACAAAATATTCCTAAAAACAGCAACAAATCTTTGACTAGCAATTTTTACCAAACATTCTCGAACCCAGCAACAACTCCTTCACTAGCATTTATACAAAAGATTCCTAAAAACAGCAACAAATATTTTGGCAAGCAATTTTACGAAATAAACAGCATCAACTGTATCACTAGCATTTATACAGAAGATTCCTAAAATTTGCAACAAATCTTTGGCTAGCAATTTTACGAAATACACAGCATCAACTCTATCACTAGCATTTATACAAAAGATTCTTATAAACAGCAACAAATCTTTGGCTAGCAATTTAACAAAATATTCCTAAAAACAGCAACAAATGTTTGACTAGCAATTTTTACGAAAAATTCCTGTACACAGCAACAACTCATTTACTAGCATTTATACAAAAGATTCCTAAAAACAGCAACAAATATTTGGCAAGCAATTTTACGAAATAAACAGCATCAACTCTATCACTAGCATTTATACAGAAGATTCCTAAAAACTGCAACAAACTGATCTTTGGCTAGCAATTTTACGAAATACACAGCATCAACTCTATCACTAGCATTTATACAAAAGATTCTTAAAAAGAGCAACAAATCTTTGGCTAGCAATTTAACAAAATATTCCTAAAACAGCAACACGTTTGACTGCAATTTTTACGAAAAATTCCTATACACAGCAACAACTCCTTCACTAGCATTTACACAAAAGATTCCTAAAAACAGCAACAAATATTTGGCAAGCAATTTTACGAAATAAACAGCATCAACTCTATCACTAGCATTTATACAGAAGATTCCTAAAAACAGCAACACATCTTTGGCTAGCAATTTTACGAAATACACAGCATCAACTATATCACTAGCATTTATACAAAAGATTCTTATAAACAGCAACAAAACTAAATTGGCCCTAGTGTGTGAATGTGAGTGTGAATGTTGTCTGTCTATCTGTGTTGGCCCTGCGATGAGGTGGCGACTTGTCCAGGGTGTACCCCGCCTTCCGCCCGATTGTAGCTGAGATAGGCGCCAGCGCCCCCCGCGACCCCGAAAGGGAATAAGCGGTAGAAAATGGATGGATGGATGGAAATCTTTGGATAGCAATTTAACTAAATATTCCTAAAAACTGCAACGAATGTTTGACTAGCAATTTTTACGAAAAATTCCTATACACAGCAACAGCTCCTTTACTAGCATTTATACAAAAGATTCCTAAAAACAGCAACAAATATTTGGCTAGCAATTTTACGAAATAAAGAGCATCAACTCTATCACTAGCATTTATACAGAAGATTCCTAAAAACTGCAACAAACTGATCTTTGGCTAGCAATTTTACAAAATACACAGCATCAACTCTATCACTAGCATTTATACAGAAGATTCCTAAAAACTGCAACAAACTGATCTTTGGCTAGCAATTTTGAAAAATACACAGCATCAACTCTATCACTAGCATTTATACAAAATATTCTTAAAAACAGCAACAAATCTTTGGCTAGCAATTTAACAAAATATTCCTAAAAACAGCAACACGTTAGACTGCAATTTTTATGAAACATTCCTATACACAGCAACAACTCCTTCACTAGCATTTACACAAAAGATTCCTAAAAACAGCAACAAATATTTGGCAAGCAATTTTACGAAATAAACAGCATCAACTCTATCACGAGCATTTATACAAAAGATTCCTAAAAACTGCAACAAACTGATCTTTGGCTAGCAATTTTACGAAATACACAGCATCAACTCTATCACTAGCATTTATACAAAAGATTCTTAAAAACAGCAACAAATCTTTGGCTAGCAATTTAACAAAATATTCCTAAAAACAGCAACACGTTTGACTGCAATTTTTATGAAAAATTCCTATACACAGCAACAACTCCTTCACTAGCATTTACACAAAAGATTCCTAAAAACAGCAACAAATATTTGGCAAGCAATTTTACGAAATAAACAGCATCAACTCTATCACGAGCATTTATACAAAAGATTCCTAAAAACAGCAACACATCTTTGGCTGGCAATTTTACGAAATAAACAGCATCAACTGTATCACGGGCATTTATACAAAAGATTCCTAAAAACAGCAACAAATCTTTGGCTAGCAATTTTACAAAATATTCCTAAAAACAGCAACAAATCTTTGACTAGCAATTTTTACCAAACATTCTCGAACCCAGCAACAACTCCTTCACTAGCATTTATACAAAAGATTCCTAAAAACAGCAACAAATATTTTGGCAAGCAATTTTACGAAATAAACAGCATCAACTGTATCACTAGCATTTATACAAAAGATTCTTATAAACAGCAACAAATCTTTGGCTAGCAATTTAACAAAATATTCCTAAAAACAGCAACAAATCTTTGACTAGCAATTTTTACCAAACATTCTCAAACCCAGCAACAACTCCTTCACTAGCATTTATACAAAAGATTCCTAAAAACAGCAACAAATATTTTGGCAAGCAATTTTACGAAATAAACAGCATCAACTGTATCACTAGCATTTATACAGAAGATTCCTAAAATTTGCAACAAATCTTTGGCTAGCAATTTTACGAAATACACAGCATCAACTCTATCACTAGCATTTATACAAAAGATTCTTAAAAACAGCAACAAATCTTTGGATAGCAATTTAACTAAATATTCCTAAAAACACTAACAAATGTTTGACTAGCAATTTTTACGAAAAATTCCTGTACACAGCAACAACTCATTTACTAGCATTTATACAAAAGATTCCTAAAAACAGCAACAAATATTTGGCAAGCAATTTTACGAAATAAACAGCATCAACTCTATCACTAGCATTTATACAGAAGATTCCTAAAAACTGCAACAAACTGATCTTTGGCTAGCAGTTTTACGAAATACACAGCATCAACTCTATCACTAGCATTTATACAAAAGATTCTTAAAAACAGCAACAAATCTTTGGCTAGCAATTTAACAAAATATTCCTAAAACAGCAACACGTTTGACTGCAATTTTTACGAAAAATTCCTATACACAGCAACAACTCCTTCACTAGCATTTACACAAAAGTATCCTAAAAACAGCAACAAATATTTGGCAAGCAATTTTACGAAATAAACAGCATCAACTCTATCACTAGCATTTATACCATCCATCCATCCATCATCTTCCGCTTATCCGAGGTCGGGTCGCGGGGGCAGCAGCCTAAGCAGGGAAGCCCAGACTTCCCTATCTCCAGCCACTTCGTCTAGCTCTTCCCGGGGGATCCCGAGGCGTTCCCAGGCCAGCCGGGAGACATAGTCTTTCCAACGTGTCCTGGGTCTTCCCCGTGGTCTCCTACCAGCTGGACGTGCCCTAAACACATCCCTAGGGAGGCGTTCGGGTGGCATCCTGACCAGATGCCCGAACCACCTCATCTGGCTCCTCTCGATGTGGAGGAGCAGCGGCTTTACGTTGAGCTCCTCCCGGATGGCAGAGCTTCTCACCCTATCTCTAAGGGAGAGCCCCGCCACCCGGCGGAGGAAACTCATTTCGGCCGCTTGTACCCGTGATCTTATCCTTTCGGTCATGACCCAAAGCTCATGACCATAGGTGAGGATGGGAACGTAGATCGACCGGTAAATTGAGAGCTTTGCCTTCCGGCTCAGCTCCTTCTTCACCACAACGGATCGATACAACGTCCGCATTACTGAAGACGCCGCACCGATCCGCCTGTCGATCTCACGATCCACTCTTCCCCCACTCGTGAACAAGACTCCTAGGTACTTGAACTCCTCCACTTGGGGCAGGGTCTCCTCCCCAACCCGGAGATGGCACTCCACCCTTTTCCGGGCGAGAACCATGGACTCGGACTTGGAGGTGCTGATTCTCATTCCGGTCGCTTCACACTCGGCTGCGAACCGATCCAGTGAGAGCTGAAGATCCCGGCCAGATGAAGCCATCAGGACTACATCATCTGCAAAAAGCAGAGACCTAATCCCGTGGCCACCAAACCGGAACCCCTCAACACCTTGACTGCGCCTAGAAATTCTGTCCATAAAAGTTATGAACAGAATCGGTGACAAAGGACAGCCTTGGCGGAGTCCAACCTTCACTGGAAACGTGTCCGACTTACTGCCAGCAATGCGGACCAAGCTCTGACACTGATCATACAGGGAGCGGACTGCCACAATAAGACATTCCGATACCCCATACTCTCTGAGCACTCCCCACAGGACTTCCCGAGGGACACGGTCGAATGCCTTCTCCAAGTCCACAAAGCACATGTAGACTGGTTGGGCAAACTCCCATGCACCCTCAAGAACCCTGCCGAGAGTATAGAGCTGGTCCACAGTTCCACGACCAGGACGAAAACCACACTGTTCCTCCTGAATCCGAGGTTCGACTATCCGGCGAAGCCTCCTCTCCAGTACACCTGAATAAACCTTACCGGGAAGGCTGAGGAGTGTGATCCCACGATAGTTGGAACACACCCTCCGGTCCCCCTTCTTAAAGAGAGGGACCACCACCCCGGTCTGCCAATCCAGAGGTACCGCCCCCGATGTCCACGCGATGCTGCAGAGTCTTGTCAACCAAGACAGCCCCACAGCATCCAGAGCCTTAAGGAACTCCGGGCGGATCTCATCCACCCCCGGGGCCTTGCCGCCGAGGAGCTTTTTAACTACCTCAGCGACCTCAGCCCCAGAAATAGGAGAGTCCACTACAGATTCCCCAGGCACCGCTTCCTCAAAGAAAGACGTGTTGGTGGGATTGAGGAGGTCTTCGAAGTATTCCCTCCACCGATCCACAACATCCGCAGTCGAAGTCAGCAGAACACCATCCGCACCATACACGGTGTTGATAGTGCACTGCTTCCCCTTCCTGAGGCGCCGTATGGTGGTCCAGAATCGCTTCGAAGCCGTCCGGAAGTCGTTTTCCATGGCTTCCCCGAACTCTTCCCATGTCCGAGTTTTTGCCTCCGCGACCGCTAAAGCTGCACACCGCTTGGCCCGTCGGTACCCGTCCACTGCCTCCGGAGTCCTATGAGCCAAAAGAACCCGATAGGACTCCTTCTTCAGCTTGACGGCATCCCTCACTGCTGGTGTCCACCAACGGGTTCTGGGATTACCGCCACGACAGGCACCAACAACCTTGCGGCCACAGCTCCAATCAGCCGCCTCGACAATAGAGGTTCGGAACATGGTCCACTCGGACTCAATGTCCCGCACCTCCCTCGTGACATGTTCAAAGTTCTCCCGGAGGTGTGAATTGAAACTCTCTCTGACAGGAGACTCTGCCAGACGTTCCCAGCAGACCCTCACAATGCGTTTGGGCCTGCCAGGTCTGTCCGGCATCCTCCCCCACCATCACAGCCAACTCACCACCAGGTGGTGATCGGTAGAAAGCTCCGCCCCTCTCTTCACCCGAGTGTCCAAAACATAAGGCCGCAAATCCGATGACACAACTACAAAGTCGATCATGGAACTGCGGCCTAGGGTGTCCTGGTGCCAAGTGCACATATGGACACCCTTATGTTTGAACATGGTGTTTGTTATCGACAAACTGTGACGAGCACAAAAGTCCAATAACAAAACACCACTCGGGTTTAGATCCGGGCGACCATTCTTCCCAATCACGCCTCTCCAGGTTTCACTGTCGTTGCCAACATGAGCGTTGAAGTCCCTCAGTAGGACAAGGGAATCACCCGGGGGAGCACTTTCCAGTACTCCCTCGAGTGTACCCAAAAAGGGTGGGTATTCTGAACTGCTGTTTGGTGCGTAAGCACAAACAACAGTCAGGACCCGTCCCCCCACCCGAAGGCGAAGGGAAGCTACCCTCTCGTCCACTGGGTTGAACTCAAACGTACAGGCTTTGAGCCGGGGGGCAACCAGAATTGCCACCCCAGCCCGTCGCCTCTCACTGCCGGCAACGCCAGAGTGGAAGAGGGTCCAGTCCCTCTCGAGAGAACTGGTTCCAGAGCCCTTGCTGTGCGTCGAGGTGAGTCCGACTATATCCAGCCGGAACTTCTCTACCTCTCGCACTAGCTCAGGCTCCTTCCTCCCCAGTGAGGTGACGTTCCACGTCCCAAGAGCTAGCTTCTGTAGCCGAGGATCGGACCGCCAAGTGCCCTGCCTTCGGCTGCCGCCCAGCTCACAATGCACCCGACCTCTATGGCCCCTCCTATGAGTGGTGAGCCCATTGGAGGGATGACCCACGTTGCCTCTTCGGGCTGTGCCCGGCCGGGCCCCATGGGAACAGGCCCGACCACCAGGCGCTCGCCATCGTGCCCCAACTCCGGGCCTGGCTCCAGAGCGGGGCCCCGGTGACCCACGTCCGGGCGAGGGAAATCTGGGTTCATTTCGTTGTAATTCCATAGAAGTCTTTGAGCTGCTCTTTGTCTGATCACTCACCTAGGACCTGTTTGTCTTGGGAGACCCTACCAGGGGGCATGAAAACCCCCAGACAACATAGCTCCTAGGATCATTGGGACACGCAAACTCCTCTACCACGGTAAGGTAGCAGGTAGCAGCTGTACACAACAACTCATTTACTAGCATTTATACAAAAGATTCCTAAAAACAGCAACAAATATTTTGGCAAGCAATTTTACGAAATAAACAGCATCAACTCTATCACTAGCATTTATACAGGAGTTTCCTAAAAACAGCAACAAATCTTTGGCTAGCAATTTTACGAAATACACAGCATCAACTCTATCACTAGCATTTATACAAAAGATTCTTAAAAACAGCAACAAATCTTTGGCTAGCAATTTAACGAAATGTTCCTAAAAAAACAGCAACACGTTTGACTAGCAATTTTTACGAATATTTCCTATACACAGCAACAACTCTTTCACTAGCATTTAAACAAGAGATTCCTAAAAACAGCAACAAATATTTGGCTAGCAATTTTATGAAATAAACAGCATCAACTATCACTAGTATTTATACAAAAGATTCCTAAAAACAGTAACAAATCTTTGGCTAACAATCTTATAAAATATTACTAAAAATAGCAATTCCTAAAAACTAGCAATTTTTACAAAACATTCCTCTACACAGCAACAAATCCTTCACTAGCATTTATACAAAATATTACTATAAACCGCAAAAAAACTCATTGAGTAGCGTTTTAGCTGCAAAATAACGATATTTGCAACAGATTCCAAAAAACTACGGAAAACCCCTGCGATATAGAAAATTTTGAAGTAAATAAATAAATAAATGGGTTGTACTTGTATAGCGCTTTTCTACCTTCAAGGTACTCAAAGCGCTTTGACACTACTTCCACATTTACCCATTCACACACACATTCACACACTGATGGAGGGAGCTGCCATGCAAGGCGCCAACCAGCACCCATCAGGAACAAGGGTGAAGTGTCTTGCTCAGGACACAACCGACGTGACGAGGTTGGTACTAGGTGGGAATTGAACCCGGGACCCTCGTGTTGCGCACGGCCACTCCACCACTGCGCCACGCCATCCCTCAGTAGTGTTTTTGCAGTCGGTCCTTAAAAACAGCAGAGCTCTGCTGCACAGGTCACAAGTTCATGATAATTAGCCCAGCTTACTGTTTGTATGTTTACCTCCACCAAGGAGCTTATGTTTACACTTCTGAGGTTTTTAAAACATCAACCGGATTTGATTTGTTTTTTTTCCATTCGCTTTGTGTATGACGTGTCCAATTGGCTGCGTTTCAATCCAGATCACAAACCTGGTGCATCCAATTGAACATGTTTAAATCTGCCAAGTTGATGTGTTTTAGTTCTCCAGTCTTTTGCAGTTTTTACCCAATACTACCGAGCCTCATCTCCAATCATTTTATTCCGCAAGGTAGAAACGTGTTGCGTTCCAGTTGAAGAAATGATGAGTAAAAGCTTTAAATGGAGTAAACAGAAGTGAGGAAAGCTGGCAGCGGGCGAGTTTTCACCTTGTCAGAGGAGAAGGCAGCAGGAGAGCGACGGAAGAAAGCTCAGGTGCGAGAAAAAAAAAGAGCGAGGGGCCATGAATTTCTACCGACATATTCCTCTGATGGAGGCCATTTTTCAGCCAGAGTGCTGTCATAAACCTCCGCCTTGGGGGGGATCAATCCGGCCGTTAGCTGCATATTCGCCCGCCTTGGACCACAAGAACCCAATTTGCAACTTAGTGGACGCGCGCTGGAAGTGTCATCGGGATTCCGCAACAGCAATTTCAAACACGATAGCTTTTACATGAGCTGTTTTTTAAAGGAACTTCTGGCAGCTGTATGAGCTTCTTGTGCGGAATGACAAGAGAGCGATTGAAGGCGCTGAGGCCTGACGCTGTTGGACTTGGAACTAAAGAGACAATTAAAAGCTGCACCTGCTAGGAAAAAAAAAAAAACTTCACCGTGAACTTGCAAAAACGCCCGCTGAAAAATGGAAAGATGCGGCAGTTAGGGCTGGGCAACATTGCCTTTTTTTAATAGCTCGATAATTTTAGGCCATGTCATGATACACGATATATATCTCGATATTTTGCCAAACTTGATACATATAATCACATCAGTATGATTATTTCATGTGTGTACGTTAAAACATTCTTCTTCATACTGCATTAATACATGCTCATTTTAAACTTTCATGCAAATAATTAAATCCCAACTAAGTCAATTGACCAAAACTGTATTTATTAAAGAGTTATCAGTAGAAGCATTTAAGTCTCACCTTAAAACTCATCTGTATACTCTAGCCTTTAAATAGACCTCCTTTTTAGACCAGTTGATCTGCCGCTTCTTTTCTTTCTCCTATGTCCCCCCCTCCCTTGTGGAGGGGGTCCGGTCCGATGACCATGGATGAAGTACTGGCTGTCCAGAGTCGAGACCCAGGATGGACCGCTCGTCGGGACCCAGGATGGACCGCTCGCCTGTATCGATTGGGGACATCTCTACGCTGCTGATCCGCCTCCGCTTGAGATGGTCTCCTGTGGACGGGACTCTCGCTGCTGTCTTGGATCCGCTTTGAACTGAACTCTCGCGGCTGTGTTGGAGCCACTATGGATTGAACTTTCACAGTATCATGTTAGACCCGCTCGACATCCATTGCTTTCGGTCCCCTAGAAGGGGGGGGTTGCCCACATCTGAGGTCCTCTCCAAGGTTTCTCATAGTCAGCATTGTCACTGGCGTCCCACTGGATGTTGTAGTCGTAATGGTTTGTGCAGTCCTTTGAGACATTTGTGATTTGGGGCTATATAAATAAACATTGATTGATTGATTGGTTGATATTAAGCAGTGGCACAAACATTCATGTCATTTCAAAACAGAAAGTGCAAGATTGTCAGAGACATTTTAAAACGAGCTATGAGTGCACTTTTGTACATGACGTCACTAAGATGACATATCAAAACAACACTAAATTAAAGTGCACTTTTTGTACATAACGCCACTACCTTAGTTTAAAACAAATAAAGTGCACTTTTGTGCATGATGTCACACAAGATATTTCAATAACCGTCAAAAAAAAATTAGCTACATAATAGGAAATTAAATAGTGTATGTCCTTCCCTATGTGGTAGGTTCCTGCGGACGTTATCTCCTTCTGTTGTTGACTATTTGTTTCATACGGTGTTGATGTGGAAATGGTTGCCTCGGCATTTTGTTGGTGTGGCACCGAACGGAGATGTTGACATGCAGAGTTTCAAGCACTCTTCATTCTCCAGCACAGTGGTTCGCAACGTTTTTTCAGTGATGTACCCCCTGTGAACATTTTTTTTAATTCAAGTACCCCCTAATCAGAGCAAAGCATTTTTGGTTGAAAAAAGAGATAAAGAAGTAAAATACAGCACTATGTCATCAGTTTCTGATTTATTAAATTGTATAAAAAAAAAGATATAAAAATAACTAAAAACTTGTTGAAAAATAAACAAGTGATTGAATTACAGTATAAATAAAGATTTCTACACATAGAAGTAATCATCAACTTGAAGTGCCCTCTTTGGGGATTGTAATAGAGATCCATCTGGATTCATGAACTTAATTCTAAACATTTCTTCACATAAAAATAAATCTTTAACATCAATATTTATGGAACATGTCCGCAAAAAATCTAGCTGTCAACACTGAATATTGCATTGTTGCATTTCTTTTCACAGTTTCTGAACTTACATTCATATTGTGAAGTGATATTGAATGTGCAAGAAGTAATATTCAATAAATATATGTATAAAGGATTTTTGAATTGTTGCTATTTTTAGAATTTTTTATAAAAATCTCACGTACCCTTTGGCATACCTTCAAGTACCCCCAGGGGTACACGTACCCCCATTTGAGAACCACTGCTGTAGCAGGGGACTTTTCAAATGATGCTACATATTAGCAGTGCTGCTACTATTTGTAGCAACGCTTTTGCCCCACACTTGACAAATTACGCTTGTCTGTTCGACATATTCCCGCTTGAAGCCAAACCACCGCCAGACGATGGACCCTGTGCTGTTTTTCTTGGGAATTAATTATTCCTTCATTTGTTACCAGATTCGTACCTTCTTTCTCTCGTATTACCACTCGCACCACAGCTAACGTTACCCATGCCGCTACTTCTCTGCTCCGGGAGGGCGTATACCGTACGTATGTGACGTATGACATCGCTTCTGCCCCGCTTTACTGTGGTGTCCCTCAGGGATCTATTTTAGGCCCCATCCTGTTCGCTCTTTATCTCCTCCCTCTTGGAGATATTTTTAAGAAACATGGAGTGTTTTATCACTTTTATGCAGATGACTGCCAAATTTATATGCCGATTTCAAAAAGCCACGGCCCCCTGACACCCCTTCTTAACTGTCTATGTGACGTCAAGGCTTGGTTAGCCCAGAATTTTTTAATAATGAATGAGGGAAAAACGGAAATTTTAGTTTTTGGTCCGGCCCTCACTGACTTGGGACCATTGCAAAATTATGTGCGTCCCAAAGTCACCAGCCTTGGCGTCACTATAGACAGCGATTTTAAACTAGACAAACAAGTCAATGGCGTTTTAAAATCGTGTTTTCATCACCTTCGTCTTTTAGTAAAGGTTAAACCGTTTTTATCTTTTAACCTTTTTGAACAAGTCGTGCATGCTTTTATTTCAAGTCGCCTGGACTACTGCAATGCACTTTATGCTGGCATTAGCCAAAAAGCTCTCTCCCGGTTGCAGTTAGTCCAGAACGCGGCAGCACGACTTTTAACTGGGGCCAGGAAACGCCAGCATATAACCCCAATTCTTCAGAGTTTGCACTGGCTCCCTGTTCATTTTAGAATTGATTTTAAAACATTACTGTTTGTTTTTAAATCTTTACATGGACTGGCACCTCAATATATCTCGGACCTCATCCAAATTTACATTCCTGCGCGCGCTCTGAGGTCCGAGAGCCAGTT